>NW_009933262.1:0-9167 GCF_000696875.1 Nestor notabilis | reverse complement strand
TCTCGAGGCGAGCTCCTCCGTGATCCTTGAGGCGATCCCGGCCAGGCACAAATAATACTCTTTCTTTTACTTTTTCCAAATCGAACAAGGCAGCGATCAAGACTCTGCCTCAAAGATAGTTATCCTCCAGGACGGCCCTTTGGACTTTGTTACTTTTCCCCTGCACTCCAGAGGCTGCTCTAGATCACCCTGCATTTGTCCAATTTCTCCCACTACCACTTGGGAATATTTCATTACACACAGAGGGTGTGCTTCCACTTAGGACTTCAGGCTCTTGTGGGAGTCAGGCAATGAAACACTGTTTTCCCAACCCTTTATGTAGAGTTGGCAGATGTCATTCTACATACTAACCAATCACCTTCACCTTTGTTAACTCATAGCACTTCACACAACACAACCTTTGTAGAGAAAACTTTTCAGCTGTACCTGAACATTTAATGAACTATGAAACACCACCACTAACTGCTTGGAGTGGAAAACAACAACAAAGTCTGTATTTTTGCCTTGAAAACATCCAGCATCATTTAAGATCATTTAAGAGATCCACCTCACTTATGTCATTTTATGCAGCACATGTTGAATGGGGAAGAACCTCCCCAAGGAGCCTACATGTGTGATGGCTGATGACATAGGATGTATTTCCTCTCACAAATCAGTGGCACCACTCATCTGCAAGCTGGCTGATGGTGCACTCAGTCTCACTAAGAAGATACTAAATAGTCCATGGGTCTCAATATGGACCCTTGTGGGAGATCATATGTCACTGGTTCCGTCTTGAACATTGAGCCGTTGACTGTACTGTTAGAACTTGGTCATCCATACAGTTTCTCAACCATCTAATTGTCCACGTGCCCTTTAAGTGGCCACCATGTTGAACGGGAATGTGTGGAGCACACCCTGCAGGCCTTCTCCCACTAGCCTCTAGTCTGTTCATGGCAACCTTGGCTGGGCTAGGTTGCCATTCTATGCTCTGAGGACTGCAGCAGAGATGGCTTTGCTTTCTTTTGCTAAAGACAAATGTGTATTTCTTAAGCCAAACGTGTGTATTTCTTAAGCCAAACTTATTGAGAAGCAGGAATTCAAACTGTGTGGTACTCCATCAGGCAGACACTTGCATTATCCATGGCAAGCAAGGAAATGCTCATCAGCTTCTCTACAGGATCACAGGCAGTGCTCCCTGGTCTTTTTTCCAACCCTTTATAACTTGCAAGATTGCTTATGACCTTATATTTGGCAGAAACCAATCATAAGAGGATGATGTCCTACCATTGCACCAAGGGAGGTACATTTGGCTTCTCACCACCATTCTCAGAAGAAACACAAGGACTCTGAAGCACACAAATGAGAAAAGGCCAAAATAAAAGTGGTCATCCAACAGAAACTGGGTCATCAAACTATTCAGTTAGGAGGAATCTCCTCACATCGTTTATCACACACACCATTCCAGAGAGATGCAGCTTCTACTCAGTTCATATTTACGTTTGTTCCCCCCAACAATAACAGAACATAAAGACACCCTCACATCTCCTGCCTTTCACACCCACTGGAGCACGAGCAAGAAGCACTAACATATGACACACTGCTAAATGAATCTATGCTGATAATTACTAGTAAACATACACATGTAGGAAACCAAGAAGATAAAAACAAAACCATAAATCAGACAAGCAAGGCAAGAAAGCTTTGGAAAATAAAGTAGTGTCCTTGCAACTCACCAGGGAATCTTGTTCATCTTCACTGCAGGCATTGAAATTCAAACCTGGGAGCACCTGAAAGTCATTCCTATCTAAAGCAGCAAGTGCAGCCCTGAAGTCTTCATCTGTACCACACAGTATCGGGGTTCAGTTTAAGAAATACCCACCAGCCCTCAGCCATTGTTTTCTACTGTGTTGCATGCTATTCTACCAAAAACATGAAGCTGTAGGTTTAAAGGCCTTATGATAGAATCACAGAATAGTTTGGCTTGGAAACGACCTTTCAATTGTCTAGTTCCAACCCCTCTGATTTGTGCAGGGACTCCTCATCCTAGACCATGTCGGCCAAGGCTCCATCCAACCTGGCCTTGAACACTGCCATGGATGAAGCATTCACCACCTCTTTGGGCAACCTGTGCCAGTACATAACCATTCTCACAGTAAAGAACTTCTTTATATCTAACCTGAACTTCCCCTGTTTAAGTTGGAACACATTATCTTTTGTAGGCCCCCTTCAAATACTGGAAGGCTGCTATGAGGTCTCCATGAAGCCTTCTCTTCCCCAGGCTGAATAGCCCCAACTTTCTCAGCCTGTCTTCATATGGAAGGTGCATCAGCCCCCTTATCATCCTTGTGGCCCTCCTCTTGACTTGCTCCAACAGCTCCATACCCTTCATATGTTGAAGTCACCAGAACTGCACACAGTGCTCCAAGTGACGTCTCAGAGAACAGAGTAGAGGGGCTCCAAGAGGATGGCCTCCTTCGACCTGCTGGTCACACTTCTTTTGATGCAGCCCAGTATACAGTTGGCTTTCATGGTCGCAAGTGCACACTGCTGGCTCATGCTCAGTTTCTCATTGACCAAAACCCCCAAGTCCTTCTCTGCAGGGCTAATCTGAGTCTCTTCTCTGCCCAACCTGTAGCTGTGCCTGGGTTTGCCAAAACCCAGGTGTAGGACCTTGCACTTTGTTGAACTTCATGAAGTTGGCATCACACAGCTTAGTGTTGTCAGCAAACTTGCTGAGGGCACATCAATCCCACTGTCCGTGTCGCCAACAAAGATGTTGAATAAGATCAGTCCCAACACTGACCCCTGAGGGACACAACTCGTTACCCATCTCCAGTTGGACATTGAGCAGTTGACCACAGCTCTCTGTGTGCAGCCATCCAGCCAATTCTTTATCGACCAGGTGGTTCATCCATCAGGTTTACATTTCTCCAGTTTAGAGACAAGGATGTCATACAGGACAGTGTCAAATGCTTTGCACAAGTCCAGGTAGATGATGTCAACTGCTTTGCCTCTATCCATCAGTTTTGTAGCCCCATCATAGAAGGCCACTAAATTGGTCGGGCATGATTGTCACCCATGACCTTGTTTTTCATGTGCCTTAGCATGCTTTCCAGGAGAATCTGTTCCAAGATTTTGCCAGGCACAGAGGTGAGACTGACTGGTCTGTAGTTTCCTAGGTCTTCCATTTTCCCCTTCTTGAAAATGGGGGGTTTATTTCCCTTTTTCCAGTCATTGGGAACTTCACCTGACTGCCACAATTTTTCAAAAATGATGGACAGTGGCTTAGCAACTTCATTCACCAGATCCTTCAGGACCCATGGATGGATTTCATCAGGTCCCATGGACTTGTGCACTTTCAGGTTCTTAAGATGATCTCAAACCTGATCCTCTCCTATAGTGGGCCTAAGGTCTTCATTCTCACAGTCCCTGCATCTGCCTTCCAAGACTTGGGCGGCATGGTCAGAGCACTTGCCAGTGAAGACGGAGGCAAAGAAGTCATTGAGAACCTCAGTCTTCTTCAAATCTAGGGTAGCCAGTTTTCTTGTTTCCTTCCAGAGAGGGCTCGTATTATCCCTAGATTTCCTTTTGTTTGCAACATATCTACAGAAGCCCTCCTTGTTATTCTTGACATCCCTGGCCAGACGCAATTCTGTCGGGGTCTTAGCTTTCCTGACCTGATCCCTAGCTTCCCAGACAATGTCCCTGTATTCTTCCCAGGCCACCTGTCCTTGCTTCCACTTTCTATAAGCTGCTTCTTTCCTTCTAAGTTTCCTCAGCAGTTCATTATCCATCCATGGAGGCCTCCTGGCCTTGCAGTCCCATTTCCTTCTTGCTGGGATGCAACTCTCCTGAGCTTGGAGCAGGTGATCCTTGAATATCAACCAGCAGTCTTGGATCCCCCTGCCCTCTAGGGCTTTATCCCATGGAACTGTACTGAACAGGTTCCTGAAGAGGCCAAAGGCTGCTTTCTTGAAGTTCAGGGCAGTGAGCTTGTTGCATGCCCTTCTCACTGTCCCGAGGATCTCAAACTCCACCATCTCATAATCACTGCAGCCAAGGTTGCCCTGGAGTGTCACATTCCCAACCAGCCCCTCCCTGTTGGTGAGCATGAGCTCAAGCATAGCACCTCTCCTTGTTGGCTCCTCTGTTACTTGCAGGAGGAAGTTGTCTTTCATACAGTCGAGGTACTTTGTGGATTGCTCGTGCCAGGCCATAACATCCCCAACAGATCCTGGGGTGGCTGAAGTCCCCCATGAGGACAAACGCCTGTGAGCATGAGGCTGCTCCTATCTGTCTATAGAGAGCTTCATCCATAGAGTCTTCCTGAACAGGCAGCCTGTAGTAATGTCCCCCATGACAGTTCTTCCTTTGACCCTAACCCACAAGCTCTCTGTTGGCTCATCACCTGTCCCCGGGGCAGTATGGCAGTTTCACACTCTCCAGGCTATCATTGGAATAAATAGCTACACCCCCTCCCTGTCTGCCTGGCCTGTCTTTCCTAGAGAGCCTATAAGTTTCCATTCCAACACTCCAATCATAGGAGCCATCCCACCATATTTCTGTAATTCCAACAATGTCATATTCACGTAGACGTGTACACAACTCTAATTCCTCTTGTTTATTCCCCATCATGGGACACTTTCTCCAGTGCATTCTTCTAAGAAAACACAATAGATTCTCTTTCAGATTCTCATTCTTTCTACTCACACTTACAATTCTGTCTTAGGAGGCTGAAGTAAGTATTTGCTGCAAAAAACCACAGAGTTTCAAATGCAAAAGCACTGTCCAGAAATGGGAAAAAAAACCATGACCTTCCAGGAAAGCAGGGCCTGAAAGAAAGTGGAACAACAGCCGTGAAGAAATGCCGTATCACAACATTCAGGGAGACACAGATGGATAAGGGAGATTTCAGATGAATTACCTGCCATTCCAACCATGCATCATCCTTCTACGTGCTGAGTTGTTGTACAAATGCTCTACTACCATTGCATTTCAGGACAGAAAAAACAGGATCACAAGGCACAGGCCTTGGCACCAGGCAGGAATTCAAACCATTGCTCAACCAAAATCACACTGACCCACCTATTTTCCTGGTTCAAAATGAGCATCTTGCTCTCCTTGCTCTGCATTCACAGCCCACAGTCACAACATGGACAATATCCAGTGTTTTGGCCCTATGTTGGCCACAGATGAGAGATCATATGTGTGACATCATAGAGATAAAAGGTATATCAAAGCCTTTGTAGATTAAATCATTCATCTACAGGTATCAGTGGAAACTGCTACCCAGTCCAAAAATTATAAGACACCTTTTAATGCTGTAAGGGTTACAAGCCACAATGAGATCCAGCTTTAGATCTGATCAATGAACAATGGAGCAACAGGAAACCTGCAGAGGTGAGGGCATTATAGCTTAACATTTCAGAGTATCTCAACTGTAGTAGGTACACAAGAGGAGGATCTAGTTGATAAAATGCCCACAGGAGCTCACACCACACAGCGTAGTTACATTCCCTCATTTTGGGCAATAAAAAAGAGGTAAACACATGGAAACAGCTGTGAACCTCATACAAAAAAAAAAAGGGACAAACTGAACTTTTACACCATCTCTACATCTTTTAGACATTTCAGATCATACCATAGCAAACTTGTACACCTGCTCAGTCTCTGGACAGACAGAATTTCTCACCATGCCCAAATGTCACGCAAAAGGAAAGCTACATTTGCAGAAGACACCACTGAACGAGAAGTTCAACACATAATGGAGAAAAAAGATCACAACATGGATGTATGGAGAGAGGTTTCTCTCTGCATCACACTACTTGGAAGCAATGTAAAATTTTCTCAAGCACATAAGCGACACGTAGCTCCAATAAAGACCCAGTCAAAGTATTACCTCAAAGACACCATCATCCTACTTCAGCACATGGACAACTTAGAAGATACACGACTCTCAAAGCTTAATGTAAAGCATACATCTATGCCCAGTAACTGATCATGCAACAGGAAAGCAAACTGATGAACCCACAGCTTGGACAGTCATATTCTGAGATGTGTGATATCCAAAGATAATGTATCTTCAGAGTCATTTTCTCTAGGCCAGTGTCGTGGTTTAAGCCCAGCTGGCAACTTGGAACCACGCAGCCTCTCGCTCACTCCCCCCCCGTCTTCCCTCCTCCTCCAGCTCCCGGAGGGATGGGGAGGAGAATCGAAGGAAAGTAACTCCCACGGGCTGAGATAACAGCACTCCAGTAACTAAGGTATAATACAAACCACTACTGCTACCAATAATAATGATAAGAGGAATAACAAGGAAAAAGGACACAACTGCTCACCACCCACCGACCGATACCCAGCCCGACCCGAGCAGTGATGTGGCCTTCCGGGTAACTCTCCCCAGTTTATATACTGGGCATGACGTGCTGTGGTATGGAAGACCCCTTTGGCCAGTTTGGGTCAGGTGTCCTGTCTCTGCTTCCTCCTGGCTTCCTCTCCTCTCTGGCAGAGCATGAGACTGAGAAAGTCCTTGATCAGAGTAAACATTACTAAGCAACAACTAAAAACATCGGTGTTATCAACGTTGTTCCCAGACTGAAAGTCAAAAAACACAGCACTGCACCAGCTACTAAGAAGGAGAAAAAATGACTGCTATAGCTGAACCCAGGACAGCCAGCAATAAACCCTGAGAATTGACACAAACCATGCCGTGTCTCCACCAGTACCTCCACACACACAGCATCCTTGACAATCCTCAAACCCTTCACAGCTTGCATCATTGTCATTGATCTTCATAAGTTACAGACAGACTCCATTGAAAGAGAAGTTACACAGAGAATGTCTCCTTACAGTGGATAATATTTGGCTTTTCACAATCTTTATGTGACAAGAAAGAGCATTTCTTCCAGTGACATTTCAAGGAAATATGCCTATGAAAGTCTCACAGTTGTGAACATGAAAGGGACATACAGGACAGACAGACAAATTAGCAGATCTGATCTTATACACGCTTTCAGAGACAACTGCCCACCTTCAGATCATTACAAGGAGGACAGGAAGAAGTCAACACATACGAAAACAAAAGGACCATAAGATACTCTTCTTGATAATGGCTCTTAGACTAGAAGAATTCAGGTTTTTAATAGAGAATGAATCACTTGGCTACTCCCAAAGCTCCCATTATGGCATTTGTCGTAAGTGCATAACTAAGCTGTTAAAACCATCACAACAACCTGCAAAGACACAACGAGAACTTTCAAAGGCTCCCTGTACAGCTGGAATAATATTGCTTTGGCCAAGATTCTTTGGGAAGGTGAAACTTGTATTGCCCAATAATACAGCTGGCCACTGAACAGGGAAAGGAGCAACCCATGTCTGTTATGCCCTTCAACAGCTTCTTAGCCATTCTACCCATGCATCATCATTCCATGTGCAGAGATACTATGCAAATAGTCTCTTATCAGAGTACTCCTACTGCCTTTCAGGACAAGGAACCAGCATCACAGCATGAGTGCACAGGCTTTGGCACCAGGCAAAAAGCATGTTGACCCACCCGTCACCCTCCTTGTTCTGCATTAACAGCCTTTAGGAGCACCACAGACTATATCTTATTTTTGAAAATATGTAGGTTAGAAGCTGACAATGAAGAGTTCCATTCCTTGACGATTTAGAGAAACAGAATTACATCAAAATCTTTGTCTTGTCATATGAACACCTTCATACAACGGATGGAAAGTGTTCCCCCAGACTGACAACTAGAAGAGCTCTCTACTATCAGCTAAACTGAGACTCAGGTATAGAACAGGAGGCAAAACAAGGCAAGAATAAGAAAATGGGAATGTGAAGGCTCCATATAGCTCAGTAGCTCCAATTATGTCATCTGTAGTAGGTACATAAGAAGAGTATCCAGCTAGTTGGTTAAATACTCAGTCATGAGTACCAGCTCAATGACACTATCATGCACATGAAATTTTGCACACACACGATTCTACAACACTTCAAGCAACGTTTACACCTATACCCAATAACTACCATTCACAGGAAAAGCTGTATCGGTCATAGTACATACAATGAGTAACTTCCTGGCACATACTTCAAAGAACAAACTCCGGACGATGAAATTAATGACAGAAATAGACCACACACACACACACACCATGCCCTACATTCTCACCAATTTTAATACCAACAAAGTATCAGCTGTTAATTCATGTGAGCAGGAGCCACTGAAAACATCTGAAAGCTGATCAAGGCTGGAGAAAGATTCATACAACTAACAAGGACATACAGATGGCAAAATGATGTTTCACATAGCAGTTCTTAAACGTGGTAGCCCAGAGTGATGTTCACACTTCCTTGCCTAATGCTTGCAGACAAGTCTGTAAGGGGATTGTCATCCCCTCTCAGTACGCAGGAAAAGGGGGCTTGTTGGAAGTGGAAGAACAGTTGGTTCCTCCAAGTGTACTTGTCATAAGTACATAGTGTAACTGCTAAATAAGAACACCACAACAACCTATAGCACATGGGAGGAAACTTCAAACACCCCCTATAAAGCAAGAATAACGTGTCTTCTAGCAAACATTCTTTAGGAAGAAAAAAGTCGTGCATAACGATCCTGCAGAAGGGCACTGGACATGGAAAGGAACAAACCATATCTCTTGTGTCATTCAACAACCACTCGTGCACAGGTGCGCTGAGCATCCTCTCCAACACCCACATGGTGTTCTTTGCATATCTCCCCTAAGGTGAAGACAGATGGTCTGCTCATAACCCTTCAAGGTGCACATGTCAAGGTATAAAAGAAAACCAGGAATAGAGCACCAGGAGAGAATAGGTCGCTGACAGGCGTGAAACACAGGGAGAACGTAGTGAAACATAAAACACCTCTGAAGGAAAGTCATGCCGGCAGAAGCCTCGCCCTTCCCCACCGGCTGGGAACCTGAGCATCCACCCGCCTTCGCCTCCCGGGAGCACAAGCACCACCTCCCAACGCGAGGCTCAGACAAGCTTTGCCTACCCAAACCTCCCCGCTAAAACCATGGCACACGGAAGAAGAAACCCATCTGGGAATGGGAAGAGGAGCAGAAGAGGGAAGGAAGCGGCGCGGAATAAAACTACGGGAGAGAACTCACCGGGGGAGCAACGGGGTCCGCGCAGAGGGCAGCAGCAGGGACCGCCCCGAGCAG
>NW_009933261.1:25739-37489 GCF_000696875.1 Nestor notabilis | reverse complement strand
CGCCACGGGCGGGCTGCCGCGGGAGCCTCCGGAGCGCATGGGAGACCCCCGCTTAATCGCTTTCCGCGCTGAAGATACCGCTTCTCCATTCAAATGACTTCGAGATCGGGGGTGGGGCGTTTTGCAAATGGTCTCGAAAGAAGAAAAGACAAAGGCAAAGCTGTAAGTGATGGGTTTTTTTTAACCACCGTTCTTGTGACATTCGGCAGCTGCAGCGAAATGACTCAGCAGCAGCGCTCTGCTTGGGTTTTCCTGGTGGAATTCCACTTTTGAAAGCGAACGGTAGTTTGTCTTTAACAGGGCGGCAAGTTGAATTGTACTGATGTGAATGTTCGAAGTAACTTCCGGTTTAGTACGCTGAAAGTGCAGAAAGTGATGTTTTACCCGTGACTTCTCTTCAAGAAGCAAGTTTATAAACGGTTTTATTCTGACAACTTGTACTTAACATTTCTACTGCTAGCTCCATTTATTTTTTTGACTTGTAAGAAAAAAGGTGCTGTTTGTCATGACAGGAGAATTCTGTATTTTCCAAGTTTTCTGCCATTGAGTAATTTGTGAGTGATTTCATAGCAGTGGGAAACAGCACTGTTGTGTGCATAACCAGCTTTTGTATGCAGCTGAAACAATCACCTAAATTCATCCTAAATGCACAAAGTCCTGCCCAAAGTTTGTGAGCTGTGGGTATGGTGTATTTTCCAGAAATATTAAACAACAACAAACACACCCCCCGAACAAGACCAAAACAAAAGAACAAAGCAAAACCCCCCAAAACCTGCTTTAAGTAAATCTTAGTTGTAAACTTGGCCTGACTTGCTGGTTGTTCTGAGTATTTTCCTTCGGGTGGTGACCTGACATGTTCTGATGCATCACCTGCTGTGAAGGCAATGCAGGATGACAGGATTAAAGCTTCTGGAGGAAATCATGTTTGTGCTTGACTGAAAGAGGAAATGGTTATAACAAAAAGTAAAGGCAGGAAGAAAGATAGTAGCCATGAGTAATGATTTATAAATGCAGTCCTTATTCTTCATGCCTGGGCAAGGGAGAGTCTGGCAACAATGCTGTTATTCACAGAGATTGCCTATCTGGGATTCTGTGTGGGGCAGTAACAAGGAAAACTAATGAAAACAAAAAACCCAACCCTAAATACCACAACATAAGCTGCACTTGTGACTTTTACTACCAGTAAAAGTCTGCAGAACTGAGATTACATACTGATTTAACTCTTTAAATCTGTACTGATGTTGTCCTGCTTTACCTTTCCAACTGGTAACTTCCAGGCTCACCTGAAAGCTCAAAAAGCAAGTAAAGAACAGCAGTTTGAGGTAATGAACAAACATTACCAACAGCTTGAGAGTCGCCTGGACGAAATGCTCTCTAGGATTGCAAAGGAAACTGAGGAAATCAAGGACTTGGAGCAGCAGCTCACTGATGGTTAGTTTTTCTTTTTGTCTGACAGTGTTTCTTGTATTTAGAATGACAACTGAATTGAGGATTCAGTTTTGGTTATTTTTGCTTAAATGAAATGAAGAATGTAGGATAGGGTTGAAAAGCTGTTCTTAACTGATCTAAAAGGAGACTTCATGTGAACGTTTGGTTTTCAGCATGTTCACCTCACTTGTACATGCTTGGGGGAGGTACTTTGCAAGGGGGGGTTATCTTCTAGCCTTTAAACACAGGCATTTTCTGGTTGAGTTCCAGCTACTTGTTTTTATTACATATTGCAGCAGGCAAACATCTTAACGGGAAGAAAGGCAGGTTTGTTTGTTTTGTAAATAAGTGTGGTTTCTTAACCTCTCAAACTTGTTTTGCATTTCTGCAGGTCAAATAGCAACAAATGAAGCACTGAAAAGGGATTTAGAAAGTATTATCATTGGATTACAGGAGTACCTGGAAAGTGTTAAGTCTCAGGCAAAACAGGCCAATGATGAATGTAAGGAGTTGCAGAAGGATAAAGAGTCTTTGCTAGAAAGACTGGCAGATCTAGAGGAGGAAAGAAACAACCTGGAAATAGTTGCCATGGATGCAGAAAATATGAGAAAAGTAAGACTTAATGTTGTGTTTCTTCCCAAATTTGGATACCTGGGAATAAACCTGAAAGAAAAAAGCAAATTAGCAAATTGCAAATAGTAAAGCACAGTTCTTGGACAAAATATGTTTTTTATATGATAACACCAATTAGATGTGCCCACACACATCAAGAACAGACTTAGGCCTTTAAAACCAGTTGTAAGAGACACAGTAAATCTGTACTTTATGGGAGATGTCTCAGAAATGCAGGCTTTACTTTTCAGACATTACTACAAATGGATTTGCAGTTGATATCATAGAGAATTGCATTAGTGCCAAATCTGGACACAAGCTAAGAATGAGCACATTATCAGCCTGCATCTGTCTTATCAGCCAGTTACTTAAAGAGCTGTTTTAGCATCCTGGTAAGTTTTATGTAAACCTTAATACCAGGGTCAAATGTGTATTGCTTTAAGCTACACCTTTTAACTTGAGCACAGATGTCTGTACAGTCTGTCACAGCTATGTGATTGACCTGACCTTTGTATGTCCTAGTGCCACCTAGCTTTAAGTTTTAATGTTTCGAGATGAGGGTTAGCTTGTCTATTTTGATCTATCTGCTGTCACACTGATGATGAGTTCATGAGGCAATATACTCTTTAAGAAATCCTGCCTCTCTGGTGTTTATACTTCTAAAATGAATGTAACATTCCAGGAAATTGCAGTGCTAGAGAGTGCACTCAGAGAGCAGCAGGAAATAAATGAGTCGCTTAGAGAGGCACAAGGGGACATCAGTGCCTATGAGGCTGAACTGGAAGCTCAGCTAAGAGATAGAGACGCTGAAGCCAAACAGCAAAAAGAAGAATATGAAGGACTGAAACGACGTAGCCAGGTAAGAACAGAGCTCTTGTGCTGCCAAAGGGATAATTTACTTCAGGATGAGAGACACCCATACTTTCCTCCATACCATATCTCAAGTGTGGACTTGCAAGTAATTGCTAGTTTAGGTATGCCCCCAAATGGAAGACAGTACCAATCTGCTAGGATTTATAGCTTTGCATTGAAGTAAGATACAGGTCATATGGGGACCCTGTAGAGGTCCATAGTTAAAAAGAAAACATAGTCCTCATTGTTTGGAAAGAGACAACTATGCCAACATCAGAGAAGTGACTCTAAAGCAGTCCTGTGAAAGTAGCAGGTGAAAGACAGTTTGCCTTTGCTCTTTGTAGCAGAAATTGAGTTTTATAGCAAATCCTTGTGTTTTGTAATGTATTATAAAGTAATAGCTTTCTGCTGAGGAAGAATAACATACACGTTAATTTGTATAGTCCCATTTATGTTGCTGTTGGAGATCTTAATTTGGTTTCATGTATGATGATGTACAATAACTACTATCCTGGTTTAGTTTCCATTTGTCAGAAGCCAATGTGATAGTTTTCTTGCAAGATGTATTCCACCTGCACATTCCAGATTGCAGCCAGGAATGAAAATGCAAAACAATGAAGTGTTCTGTCCCCAGGCTTCAGAAAAAACTTGGAAGCTTTCTGTAGAACACTGATAAATGTAAATCTGTCAGTTACCTGGTGGGTAGGACATGCTCATGCTTAGGTATGGATTAAGATTTACTGTACCAGCCATATGACAAAGATGATTTTTTAGGAAACACACCTGTAATGTATATATGGTGATGGGTTAATTTGGGATGGTTGGGATTTTGTTGGTTTTATTAAGGGTGCTGTCATATTGTTGTAAGATATACAGCTGTTGTTTACTTGGGTGACAGGTTGGGTTGGGACTGGGGATAACAATCTGAAGGCTTTCTGTGTTTGTAGATGGAACTGTCAGCCCTGCAAGCTGAACTTGAAAAAGAAAGGCAAGTGTTGGACAATGCTCTGACTAAAGCACAACTAGCGGAGGAGAAGGAACAGCAAAATTATAAGCTCCTTTCTCAGTTCAAACAATTGCAGGTGAAGTATTTGTTGCCTTTAAAAAGTTACCTGGTACACAGTATGATTCCTTACTCCCCCAAGTGATAAGGATTTTAAAGGATTCTGTATTAATTTTGTTCATCATTAATTTTGTTCAGTAGTATTTATAATTTTCCTGATTTTAATTTTCTTGTCCAGAGACCCTGCACCATAGTCTTTTATCTGTCTCTTTTAGATACTTAGATTGACCTTTGAAATCATTTCAGAGCTGCTCAGTTATATTACAGAGGCATTGACACATTGTTATACGTATCTTAATTTCCCACAAGCTTCATCCAGTCCATGTCAGTAAGAGAACTATCTGGATGAAGAGTTAAAAAACTGAACCAATACCTAAAGCAGATTTATTGCCTCTATTTGCGTTCTTGTTTTGTTGCTGATACTGGTTCAGGCCACACTGAAAACAATGTTTGGACTCTATTTAAAAAAAACAGAAAAAGAAAAAAAACCCCAACAACCCCCCAAAACCCAACAACAACAACAAAACCCCAAAGCAGATGTAAGTGTTAAACTCTTCTATCATTTGGGTGTTTGCTTACTTCTGGTTGTGTGGATGGTTTTTGTCTGGGTTTTTTTCAGGGAGACAATAATCTCCTGAAACAACAGCTTGAAGATGTTCAGAATCAGCTCAACCATGAGGTTGCAAACTTAATTCATCCTGAGGAAGCCTTAGCTCGTATAAATGAACTCAAGCAACAACTTCAGGCAGGAGATGGAGAGATTAAGTGAGTAAAATAATAGTACAAACAGTGTTAGATTTGTGAAAGTGGAGCACAAGTCGAATCAGGAGCTGCACCTGAGTTACATTGTACATTGGATGTCTTAAACTTGCACTATTGTATTAGGCTTCGTGATTTCAGGATCTGGTATCACAGTTTAAAATCACTATTTTCTCTCTTGGAACTTGGATTGTTTCTCTTTCAGATGTCAGAATTCAGCTGATGTTTTAGGGAAGAGCCTTGCAAGTCTGCAGAACGAATTTAATGACATTCTTGCTGATGCTCAGAGGGAAAAAGAGAAAGCATGGTCGAGACAGAGACAACTGCAGGAAGAAATGGCATCCCAGCAGGAAAAACTGGAAGAAGTACAGGAGAAATACAGACAGGCACGTGTCAAAACAACAAAGCAGACTACGACAGTTTCAGCTTGGTCTAAGAAATGTAACTTGCAGCTGAAGGATAAGTTTCACACAGATGAGGCTTTGCTACCCTCCTTCTTTCAGAGAAGTATAATTTTACTTGTCAGAAACAGATCTGACAACTTGAATCAGAGCTGGATGCTGTTACTGGTGATTGGAAACAGGAACACTAACCATTATTAGAGTTTTGATTTTCCTATTGTGCACAAATTTGTATCATGTTATAATTTTCATTACAAAGAAACTGTAGAAGCAGCCAAAAGATTCTGAAAAGAGAAGACAAATAATTGACCACTTCTATGCTGTGTGTCCTGTGAAATTCTGGTTAAAGTAGTGAAATGCATCAGCTGTTCTTGCTTTCTTTTTGTGTTATCAGCGTCTTTAAGTTCTTTTAAAACAAAAAACCCTAAAATGCTGGCTTATACTTAGGACTATTTTAAATCAGGTATTTGACAGGATGTATGCTCCTTTGCAACAGTTTGTTGACTTTTATTACATAAAGCTTGCAAGAATGTTGCTTGGAGGAGAAGGGTTTAATATGCATTAAAACTTGCATGAACAGTATCTAATTGTAGCTGTATGATAACAAGGAGAGACCCATTTTTTTGTATTGATATAACAGTGGAGTCTGATTTTTATGTTTTATTACCAGCCTTTATGATTTTTGCCTAATTATTTGATTAATTAGAATTTAGACTCGGTGATACACCTCAGGCAGCAAAGACTTCAATTATAGATAGAAAAATACAGCCATTAACCTTCTTGAAATATCACTATACAGACCACTACCAAAATAACTTGCGCACTTTTAAAATGTAATAGTGCAAAGCACTTTTTTCCTTTCTCTTTTGGTACAAAGTATGCTGGTAACTGTATTTCCCAAAGTTGTTTCCTTACTTCATTAAAATAGGGTGGCTTTTGATAGGAGGGGGGAAAAAATTGTTTCTGGCTACTCATTCTAACTTACTGCACTTGTAGGTTAAAGCTGAAAACAGGCAGAATAAGAACAAAGTCCATCAGTTAGAGAATGAAATTCAGCATTTGCAGGAAAAAATAAAGAACATGGAAGAAATTCAGGGCCTTGCTGATCAACAGCTCCAAGAGGCAGATGAAGAGAAAGAGACTATTCTTGCTCAACTGGAAGATCTGGAGAAAAGGGTAAGGATGAGTAAGGACAAGTCCATGCACTGTGTCTGAGTGCTCAGGGAAAAAAAAGATTCAAAAACTGAATTATTTTGCTTTCTGAGATCAAATACAGGAAGGAGCAAGGTTAAATAGAACAGCTTGCTTTTCCTTAAATTTTATTGGTTGTCCTTGCTTTAGTTTTTTTCCTGTTACTTCTGTGCATATAATACAAAACGGGAAAATAGGATACGGGGTGGGGGGAAGCCATCCCAACAGAAAGCCTTTCTTCCACACTGTAAGTTAATTTAAGTAAGTTTTTACTTTAAACTTACAAAACCTTTTGTTTTCCCGGTTTCAGAAAAAGCTAGAAGATGCCAGGGCACAAATGCAGTTTGACAGTCTAGATAAGGAACTGAAGGAATTGAAGAGAGCAATCATCACTTCAGATAAACTGGCAGCCACAGAGCTCTCCAGTGCTAAAAATCAGCTAAAGGCTCTTCACGGGACTGTGCTCAGAATTAATCAGGAGCGAGCTGAGGTAAATCAACACTGATTATTAATTACTTGTACGTGAGAAGTGCTTTCTAATACCATCATAATGGGAGCAGTCCTGGTGTTGTCTTCTAAAATGAGCTTCAAGGCTTTAGTCTGAATTGCCTCACTGCACAGGACTTCTTGCTTTGAACAGAGTCTCATCTTGAAACACAGTAGATGAACACCTGAGTAAATCTGGGTATGGACAGGCATTCTTGCTGTGTGTTAGAAGCTGAGGGACAGGCAAGATCAATCTTACTAACTGAAAGACAAGCAATAGATAAATGCATTGTTAGATAAGGTAGAAGAGCAAAAGAAGGGACTACAGAAGTTCGTGCTTAGACTTCAAGTTCTTAAACGGAGAACCATTTTTGGCTCCATAGGAACATCTCTGTAGAAATACTGTAAAGTTAAAGAAGAAACATACATATTTAGCTAGTTTCTGGCATTCCAGAACAGACAGGTGCTGATGCTTCTTATTAGTCAGCTTTTCCCAAAGCTGCGTGAGACACCTGCAACCTTGTGAAATATTCTTGCAAACTAAAGCTCAAAATAACATTTCAATTCTAGGAGATTGAGGAAGCTGAAGAGTTCTGTGCTGAGGCAGCTCGTGCGGCCCAGGACCTTGCCAGGGCAGAAGCTGAAATAGAATTGTTACAGCAGCTCCTCAAAGAGAAGGAAGAACAAGTAGGTTGCAGTGAATCTTGCTCTGTATTATATGAGGAAGATAAAATACTTGGATACATGCATTTTGCTGAATGAGCATTTTTTGTAGGGATGGATGGGCATGTTTAAAAAAAGCTTTAGCACAATCTGATTTAAACTGAAGTGCTTTGCGTTGATTTAAACTTACACTTTAAATAGTTTCAGCGTGAAATGGAGAAAGCTGGTGAAAGCACTGTCACATCAAGGACTCAGAAGCTTGAGATTGATAAATTAAATGAAGCTATGGAGCAACAAAGAGCAGAAATTGACCGTTTAAGATGGATGTTGGATAATATCGGCACAGGTAATCTCTTCTCTCTCCACTTCTTGCAGATAAGCATGAATGGAGTAGCCTTCACTTTCTTCTCCATATGTCTCACTGTTTGATCTGAGCAGTTGAGAGCTCTGGAAGTTTATTCCAGAACAAACTGTTCAGAATGCCTTCCTGTGTATACAGGATACATTCAGTCAGTAAATCCCTGGCTTCAGTGGATTCTCTGTATATGAAGCAAACAGCAAAGCGCAGTTATGTGAAGCGTGGGGGTCTTCAGATACGAAGAATAGAGGAAAGGGATGGTTGAGGACCAGCACTAGCACTTCCAGGTTTCTAGCTTTGCCACCTGACCTGCCATGTCACCTTTGGAAATAGGAGTGAAGTTTTTCCTCTACTTGAAAATCAGAATGACAGTGTGTTAGTTTTCATTAGTTTGTATTAACAATGCTTTTTACAGCTATTTAGAAAACACTGACTGAACTCTGCGTTCAGTTTATACTGCTCTAGAACATTGTCAGAGATCTGTATGTTAGGAAAAATGAGCATCAGTTACCTGTCTATGAACTTGTATCCCTACAGTCTTAAAATGACAGACTTGCAAGGGTCAGTGTACAGCTACATCACTTCATAACAGCATTTGATTGGTTTCTCCTGGCAGTTCAGGTTTTTAATGTTGTTTCAGATTAACAGGATAACAAAGAGGGAAAAGCTGAATGCAGTATTTCTGACTTCATTTTTGCCTTAGATGCCTATAAAACTGTGATTAATTTACAGGTAACAAAGATGAAATTGACAACTTGCAAGATGAAATTGCAGCACTCAGAAATGTGCTTTCATACCAGAATGATTACATCAGCAGCATGGCAGACCCACTGAAAAGAAGGGGATACTGGTATTACATGCCATCATCACAGGTCAGAAATAAAATCCTATGATGTGGACCGCTATTTGATGTAAGAAAGTCCATTGTAAACTTGCTAGGTATGGGAGAAACTTAAGAAAAACCAGAAATACTGAAACAACATAGGACAATGTTCCCTGATAAAGCCTATTACTGTGTAGGAATCAAGTGCATGTAAAATTTAGAGACAACTATTCAAACTGCAGTACTGTAAATTCATTTAGGTAAAGGTTTAAAGGGGACATCACAGACAAATATTTCTTGCAAAACAGTATTTGTCTGAATTTAAGAGAAATACTGTGAAAATCTATTTAGTGCTCTCTTTTAAAGCAGCCTCATGCTTGGAAGTGAGAGAAAGCAGAGTGTGTGTAGCCTGTTCTTGAAAAATCAGCTTTAAATACGTACAACAGTTAATTTCACGTGATCTGTCATTTCTGGATTAACACATCCTGGTTCTTTCTTTAGGCTTCAACTCCTGCTTCCCACAGCACAAAAGACTCTGGAGTTTGTTTACTGTGTTGTGGCGCATCCCCACCCAGGAGAGGGGGTGGTGAGGACAGGCAGTGCAGGAAGGAAGACTCGCCCAACCAAGGAGGATGTTGGGTTTATTCACCACTCAGAAACAGGCTGCACAAAACAAATTCAGGTCAAGGTAAGTCAGGTTCATGGGCTCAGGATGTTCAGGAGCAAACTCAAGGTGGGTTTGCTTAGACTTCATGGTGAATTCTTTTATGTGCATGTGTGAATTATAAATGTTATTACTGTTGAACTGAATATTCAGTTTAAGCATATTTACTGCTTTTTTGTACATTACATAGAATTTTAAATGTTCATTTGAAGAATGTATTTTACTAGAAAATTGATTATTTTTTTTCTTTTTTAAAAGATAAAAGAGCAAAAGGTGGTGGTGAAGGAAAGGAAGAAACTCATGTTCCCAAAGACCCCCCCTTTGTACCACCCCCTGGGACAGTTATTTACACAGTCCTTCCAGATGGTGCCCCTGTACCTCAGGGAACTGTGGTCTATGGCCCTCCTCCTGCAGCAGCAAGTGGAGGCTCAGTGGCTCCTGGATCTGTTATCTATGGCCCACCTCCTATGGGAGCTCAGGTTGTTTACGGCCCTCTTCCTCCAAACTTCACTGTCCCACTCATTCCTGTTGGAGTGCTTCACTGCAATGTGCCTGAACACCACGATTTGGTAAGATACAGAGGTGTAACCACGGGCAACTGACTTATGAATGGATGAGGAACATCTTTAAACACACACTTTCTCAAAAACCAAAAGCAAACCCCAGACCCCTCATTTTCAAAGATTACATTAGTCCAGTTTAAAAAAAACTGTAATAAAAAATCCCTGCTGGGAAGGTTCTGGATCTGAGTAAGCTTGATGAGAATTCTCTGCCTCCCATGCTCATGGTCTGGTCTTTGCTCTCTGTAGCTGCTCCTGGGTCTCAGGAGGACTGAATTAGAAAATAGGTCTTCATTTTGTTGTTCTGTCTCCTGTATGTAGGAGAGTGAAGTCTCAAGGCTAGAAGACACCGTGTATTACTTAAAGTCTCGGAAATACAGAGATAAATGGTCAGAAGCAGCAGAGCATAAATACAATAAAGAGACAGAAAGATTGCTTCAAAATGCTGAAGAACTTCTGCATGAAAGGGAAGAGTTGGAACGTGAGGTAGCAGAGCTCCAACGAGCAGCTCAGAAACATAACAAGCGCAAGTAAGAACATCTCTAGAATGCAGTTCAAGTAGCCATGTGGAAATACCTTTTCTCCCATTAAGTCCATTTTGATTCATTTACAGTTAATGTAAATGGACTGGAACTTCAAGAGGCACCAGGCCTGTGGCATTACGTGTTTTAATTCCATGTCTTTCTTCCTGACCTTTTAGAGACTTTATTGAAGGGTACACAGACAACCTTATTGCAGAACTGCAGCTAGAAAAGACTCTTAAACATCACGAAGATATTGCAGATGAAATTGAATGTATAGAGAAGACCCTTCTGAAGCGTCGAGCAGAGCTTAGAGAGGCAGATAGGCTGCTTTCAGCAGCTGAAGTGGAACTTGAGAGCACACGGGGGAAAGTAAGTAAAGGCGTAACTCTAAAGTGCAGAAGAATTTGTGTGTTGGGGTAAGATTGTTTTAAGCAGAGAATTTTTGTTTGTTTAAGCAGTTTATTTTCACTCGGATAATCTGAAGCCTCTTAAAATGCTTCTGTATGAAAGTAAGTTGTTGGATAACCTGTGCTAAACGAAAATGCTTCAGTGCTTGCCAAAGAGGAGGAAGCTTTTCTGCTCTGAACAAGAGAGGAGAAAAGGTTCTACTTTGTGTTATGGAGAGGGAGAAAGCTCAGGTGGAATATCCAGGCCAGGAGGAGGTCATCTTTAGATGGCTGACTTGCAAGTTATGGATGTGGAAAGCGTAAGATGGGAATGTATTGTCTCAATAATGTTCAATTTTTGCTCTAGACCAAAGACACTATGCGAAAGTACAATCATGCCAAGCAGCATTTGTCCTGTACTGAAGCTGAGGCAAAGGAGCTGGAGCGAAGGGCTCAGGAAACGGCCACTAAGCTTGTGAAAGCAGATCAGCAGCTAAGGTACACTGCTCTTGTGAATTTGTGTCAAGTGGGGAGGAGGAGAACAAGGTTCTTTCAAATATCAAGATAGTGCTTTTGGAGAGGGAGAGCTGTTAAAATGTTAATACAAAAAGGCATAAATGCTTCTTTAGGTTATTACAGGCGGATACGAGGGATTTAGAACAGCATAAGAGGGAACAAGAAAGTATTTTGAAGGAAATCAACAAAATGGTGGCTGCAAGAGACTCTGAGTTCCAGTCACTAAACCAGAAGGTAGAAATGCTAACTGAGAGGTGAGCATTCTTCTTTTACCATAAACCGTGTTCAATAAAGATGTCCTCCTGTAAATTACTGCCTAAGGTACTTCTGTTACTTCTGAGTCATGTTTTTATTCTCACTGTCAGTCTTCAGAAGCTTCAAGGAGATATTCAAGTTGCAGAAGGTAACGAAGGCCATCACCTCGAAATCCTTAGAGAAGCAGAAAGCCTTCTTCAAGGCAAGAA
>NW_009933261.1:22405-25708 GCF_000696875.1 Nestor notabilis | reverse complement strand
AGAGTGAAAGATCAGGTAAGGCTCATCTTCACTAACTCGGGATTATCAGTTTTGTTTGTGGTAGCTGAAGGCTGAGAAGAGCCTTAAGTTCTGAACTGCCTTGTCTGCAGGATTTAATTCTTAGGTTTATTTTAATGTTGATAATTTGAATTATCCTTGGTTTGTCTCATAAATACGCTGCTGATCTCACTGGCATTGTTATTGGTTGTTATAACCATTACTGCAGAGTTAGTTCGCTGTGACAATCCTTACTGCATTTCAGAATGAGAAAATCAACTCTGAGGTACAGGACTGCACTGCCCAGATCAGAACTTAGTCTTTAGTATGGGCTTAATTATACAGGTTTAGCAAATGAAGCTCACTGATGGGATCCTTCCACATTATGCATTCAAGTAAACCTCTGGCAGGGAACAGGGCACCACACTTACGTAGCTACAAAAATAAAAGCCTTCAGATGTTGCTTCTGCTTGACTTCTACATTGTAGATTACTGCTCAGCAGCAAAAGCTCTTGTTTCTGGAGGAAGAGTTAAAGCAAAGAAGAGAAGAGCTCCATGTCCTTCAAGACTCTATTTCTCAAAAGAAAGGTGACCTCAAAGAAGCTCTTCGAGATGGAGAGACTGAAGCAAATGAAAAACTACGCCAAATAAGGGTAACTTTTCCAAAGGAGTTTTCAGTTCATTGTATCTCTGAAGAGCAGCAAAAGAATAGAAGTATTAAAAGCATTCCATAAAGTTTCCACCAAATGATGGTGTTATGGTCAGACTTGTAGATCAAAATCTTTGCAAGGTTACTACTCTAAATTGTCAACAAGCAGGACTTTAACCTAAATATTACGTATTTTTTGTTTGCTTACACATTAACTGTAACTAAAAACTCTGGATTAAATTGACCAGAATATTGCTGACAGACTGTTTTAATTTTATAAACTTCTATTTAAAGGAAAACTTTATTTAAAATGGCAAATATTGGCATTCCTTGTAACACTGATCTGTTTCCACAGGAAATAAAACTACTTCTGGAAAAGCTTCATGTTGAGAAGAAAGAACTGGATGTCCAGATTAGTGAGAAAAGAGCACAGCTTTCCTTCATAAAGAAGGATATTGGAAATGAGGAAGAAAATCTTCAAGGAGTACTTGGGCAAGTTACCAAGCATAAGATGGGTATGTCACTGGCCTTACTAGACAGTGTTCTGTGCAGATGGGAAAGAAATACTCTGAGCTCTTGGTTGGACATCACTGCAGGCTTCTGTTCTCACTCCTTCTAAACCACTGGGATTCTCAGCTCTGACAGATGCCCTTTGCTCAAGCCTCGTGCTGCTTTGTGCTTGGGGTGGGAGGTTTTCATGTCAGAGAAACATGAACAAATGTGTTGTCAGGACTGGTCAGTGAAGCTCACGCTCGAGCACTGCACGGCCAGGAGACGTCAGCTAATTGTGCTGCATTCATGGAAGAAGAATTAAACCTTGGAATGTGTGGGGAAGAGGAGGAGTCTCCTTCCAAGCAGTTACATCCTGCTGGATTGTGGGAAGTATGAGCAGCAGCAGTTTGCAACTTGTGTATTTCTTCTGGAATGCTTTTTCATAGTGTATCAGCCAGATACTGTCCCAGACTAACTCCCTAAGGAGGAGGAAAAGCAGGAGACCTACCAGCAGCTTGCTGGTATAACAGCATCAGATGTATACGTGGTGTTACTGATACAGCAACTGAACACACGCAGAGTTGTGACAGGGATGATAGCAGTGTCCCTTGATGGCTCCTTCCTGCCTGCTTTTGCACATAGAATACATTGGATGTGCTTGTAATAATCTTTTCTTTCTTTCACCTTACTAGAACTGAAACATGTTCTGGAAATGCTGGAGCTTGAAAACAATGAACTTCAAGGTTTGAAACTACAACATGACCAAAAAGTGAATGAGCTAGAAAAGACTCAGGTTGCAATTCTAGAAGTAAGTATTTCTTTAGCTCAGTTAGTCTCTTCTATTTTTGATGACTAAAAGACAGACATTGAGCTTTGCTACCAGTGGGTGGAGAGCGTTCTCAGCAGGTACAGGATTGTTCGCTCAGAGTCAGGGACAGCCCTTCTTTACTCACTTGTGCAATTCCAGAAAGATTTACATGCTTGTTCAGAGAGTGTTTATAAGCATATGTAAGCAAATAGTACCTGCTGCTTGCTTCTAAATGACTTTATTTCTTCCCTTTGTGCTCTCCCTGTGAAGGACAGGAAAGAGAAGGGAATATTACCCCACTTACAGCAGTCACCTTACTACATTGCCTGAGCATCTCGCAGCCATTCTCTCAAATCCCCTATGGGGTGGGGTGGGGGAATAATGTTTAAATGAGGATGGAACAAAGAACTGGACACCTGTCTTCCAGTCCCCATGCTCATATTCACCATAACCTTGATGATAAATACACTGGAATTAATCTGGCACTTTAAGCAGTTACAACACAGCGGTTACAGACGGTACTCACGCCTGTGTGTGATCTCTGTGAATGAAAGGTCTTAAACTGCTGCAGCTACAGATGTTGTTAACTTGTTCTCCTTGACCTTCTGGGTTGCTCACCATGCCTTCTTTTGCAGGAGAAGTTAAAACTGGAGAATATGCAGAGATTATTCCAGTGTCAGCAAGGGGAAGTAGCCTGGCAGGAACAACTGCTCGAGAAAGACCGTCAGGAAAATGAACATCTGGTTTCTCAGCTGCGCGCTCTGCAAAATAACATTGAGGCTTTGACTAAAGAAAAGGAAAAGCTTGAGGAAGACTGCCACAGTTTGGGAAAGAAGTTGTCACAAACCAGAAGGTGGGGGGGATTATTTTTTCCTGCAAAGATCAGAAGTGATGGGAAGTGCCTTGAATGTCTGTTTATCATAATTAAAGCTAAAGCTATAACACTGAGGTGCCCAGTTGTACAGAATGTGCTGTTTCTTGTATGCTGTGGAGGTTTTATTTTAAGCATGTCTACAGCAGACTTACAGCAGATACTCAGCCATGGAGCTGATGAATGCAACAGCACTTGTTACGCAGTTGTATAGCAATGAGAAGTGTTATGAAAAGCAGAAAGTTGAGGCTTGGAACAGGACAGTTGTCTCACTCTGTGACTACCGGGTAGTGTCTGCTTGAGCTGAGAGAACTTCTACTGAAATGCAGCTGGTTTCTGGAGTGCTCACCAAGTGCTTCCAACAAACCAAGAACATGTTCACATTTTACAGAGAGCTGGCTGCTACTGAAGAGAGCAGCAGAACTGCCTTGTCCAGTGTAGAAAAACTGGAACTGGATGTTAAGAACCTGCAGCATGAGTTGGAAC
>NW_009933261.1:17130-22391 GCF_000696875.1 Nestor notabilis | reverse complement strand
TGAACCAACAGAAAAAATCACTGACGGGAGACATCGCTGTTGTACAGAAGGATCTCCAAGGTAAAGATCAACTTCTGGTTTTAAGCTGCAACACATTTTAAGAGAAACTGTGTTAAAAGACACACTTTAAACTGTACTGGATGACATTAAATATATCCAACATGCTCGGATATCTACAGGCAGAAAGAATTTAAAAGACAGAATTTTTAGGAACTGTTTTTCTATTCTTTATTCTTCATTTCTGAGACGAGCTCATCTCCCCGGCGGGGCATTTACTGCACTTTGCTGATTGACAATCTCTGTCACCAAATATTTTTCTAGAAAAAACAGAACAACTAGAAACACTGAAGGGAGAACTAACTGACTGCAGGCAACAGCTTCAACTAGTAGAACAGGTTAGTTTTAGTGAATATGTACTTCTTTTCATGTAGCGAGTGGGTTGGTGTGCAGAAAGGAGGGAGGAGATACTTAAAAAAACAAATAAGCACCATCTCCTGTGGTTTTATCTGCTGATTCCTATTGTGTTAATTCTCTTAGTGGCTGGTTTAAGTGGATGATAATCTTCAGTGGGATTAGGGGTGATCATTACGTTCTGTCAATGAAAGAGCTGTTACTCTTCCCAGCTAGTTACGTCACTTGGTTTCATGTTTTACATTGCAGGATTTGAAAACTAACACAAGGCATCAGGATGAGTTGCTCAGAGAGCAGGCAACCCTGAAAGAAGATATCCTGGAGTATGTAAGGAAACGTAAGGATTGCCAAGAGAGACAGAAAAAGAGGGAGACCCAGTTGCAGCAGCTCCAGAAAGAGATTGAGGAGAAGGAAACAGAACTAGCCAAACAAGGAGCGGTAATGACCCTGCTGACTTGCCTCTTTCTCCTGACCTCTTAAAAGACGCAGGCCAGAAGGTTTGGGGTACAACTTTACAAATAACAGAGCAGTGCTTTAAGAAATACGAAGCCTCATTTTTAGGGCAATAGCAGCAAACAAAAAGCTTCAACGTTCAGTTTTGGTTTAGTGAAAACTAGTGTATCACAAGGAAGGACCTTTCTGGGCAGGGTGACACTGATATCAAAACCACTGTGCTGTCAGCAGTGGCCATGGGGTGCAGGAAGGGCAGGGTGTGGGCCCTGCAGTGTTGTGCCTTGGCTGCTGGTGTTGCTGCTAAGGGGGAGGAGATGGATTAGGACAGATTCTTTATAACTCTGTTCTCTCAGCCCCCAGGAGGCAGCAGCTGGATGTAGTTCAGAGAACTTCTTCCCATGCTGTTCATTCCTCCTGGGAGATGAGCTGACTATGAACAGTACCTGAAATGATACAATGGATTGCAAGTGAAACTAATCACACTTTAACTCCAGCTGTGTTTCCTAATGTCAAAACTAAGTAGAAAAAAATCCAGGGCTGCTTTATCCTGAAGTTTTCTTTTGTTTTTTTGAGTGGATCACTATTGGCCACAACCTTTTCTTTTCTCTTCTATGGTATTTCTGTGCAAAGCCCATCAGCTGCTGATGAAAGGTTGGGCTCAATCATATATTCCTGTAGTAAAATTAACTCGAGGTGGCTGAGCAGTTTCAACGAAGTGTTAAACAAAGGAAGAACAGAGGGAGCTGTATAAATAAGAAGGGCAAGAAAAGCAGATAAAGCTTGTTTGGCAGTGGGGAGTGTTCATCTATAGTTCTTTCCAGTTTGAGCTGCTTTAACTTCTGTAAAGTCTCTTGGTGGTGGTATCGTTTTCATTGAGTTGGTACTAGTGAGGCGGTGTTTCTCTTGGCAGATTCTTCATCGCCTCAAGCAAAACTCAGAGCGTGAAGGGAAGAAGCTGGAAGAATGTACTGCTAAAGTGAAGGATCAGAAAATCCTACTGGAAAAGGAGCTGACAGAGCAACAAATGAAACTGGAGCAGGCAATGGCAAAAGTGCGGCTGGCAGAGGAGAACCTCGGGCTGCTGGAAGAGGAGGAGTCCCGCTGTGCAGCACTTGAAGAAACTGTCAGGAAAAGCAGTAAGAGTCATTGCACAAATAAATTGTTCCCATCTGGGGGCTCGGAGTCTAATGAAACCAGCAGATATTTCTGTAGTCTCACTTGGTTTCTAATGCAGGACATGGATTGACTCTTGAGCCCTGACTTGCTCAGAGAACTGAAATGCTAAAGCCAGCCGGTGTTCTGTCCCCTCTCACCTTGTGTCAGTGTTTCTACAAGCATTGCTCAGCAGATTGTGTGTTTGAAACGTGTCTGAAGCGATGCCAAGATACTTAAGTTTCTGCTAATGAGGACTGTTTTTACAAAATGTTACTTGCAGAACAGCAGCTCACAGAAAAAGAACTTCAATTACAACAAAAAAATAGAGAAATACAGTCTCTTCAGAAAGAACTGGAAGTCTCCAAGTCTGAGCTGAACCATCTCCAAGATCAGATAGCATCAGAGAGGAAAAAAGCAGGGAAGAAAATCTTGAGTCTGAAAGAAGCAATGCAAATGCAAAGGATGCAGTTTGAGAGAAGACTGCAGGTAAGCCCTGGCTGAGGGGAGAGTGTTGGGGATTCGGGTTATTTTTAAACAGCAAAATGATAGAACACCCGTTTTTATCATAGGAGGAAGAAAGTGATGCATTAACTTCGTGACTAGATAGAACTTGGGGCAACCACACTCTGGTATTTGTAGATCATGCTGCAGAACCCCTCTGGTTACTCCTATTTGATGCTGTTTCCATCTTCTAACTTGAAGTTGTGTTGTGTAGGTTCTCCTGACTCTGTGCTGTGGTGGATGCTCGCAGTAAAAAGATCTTTTGCATTTTCCTAGGAACAAAAGCATGAAAACAGCTGTTTGCAGAGTGATGTAGCAACTGCTGAACAAATAGTATATGATAACTGTGAGCGAGCAAAGCGCCTTACTACGGACCTTGACCAGATCCAGTGGGACTACAGGGATCTCCAGTCCCAGGTATAACTGAGTAGCCAAGTACAGGTGGGTTTGAGGGAAAGCCTGGCTGTCCCACAAGTTTATACTGTACTGGTTTTGAATCTCCTCTTCTCTGCTGTATCACAGTTGGCTTCAGCCAAGAATTAGGACTCCTGCTCCTGCTTCCATTAAGGTTTGGTTAATAGGAACTTGGCATAACTAGAGCCATCACTTACGCAAATCACTAAATGTCACCAATGTTCAGAGCTACCCAGTGGCACTTAACAACTTGTTAGTGCCAGCCTGGGCCAGCAGTTGCTTCTTTTGATACTTGCTTTAGTATAAAAAGGTGACTGAATGTTATCTGACTCCTTGTCCTTCAATAAATCCTTTATAAATTGTTTCTAATCCTTTAAAACACAAGGGTGACGCTGTTCTGTGATGTAGGTGAAAACTCGAGATGACCTGGAATACAGACAAAGGGAAATGGAGAATGCAGCAACGTTGCTTAAACTGGAGGTTGGAGATGAAATTAGGACGGGGTTTAAATCTTCAAGCCCATCTTCTCTAGAACCATTGGACAATTCAGAAGCATCTTCTGAAGCAGAGGGAAGTCTGCAGCGTGCATCTGACACCTCAGAGGATCCATTTGCTGCTGCTGACAAGAGACTCTTCTCACTGGAAGAAAAGTTGAACCTTGCTAAAGTCTTCTTAATGGTAAAACACTTCTGGAAAGTAGCTGCTGCCCGTGTGCAGCTCTTGCTGCTGTGTGGTACCTGTAGCTGTCGTGCTCATTCCTGAATGCGCTTTTCTTTCCAACAGGATGAACAGTGGCGTGGGGAGGCTCTCAGAGAGAAACTGCAGCAGCACGAAGATCGGCTGAAGGTGGCTCATCCCATCTCCTCTCTGTCCCACTAACACCTCCCTTGGGTCGCCCCATAACCCACATGAAGGACCCAGTGGGGGATCCTTCTCCCACACTGGCAGAGCCACTCTGGGCCCCTGATGAGCTGTAGAGTGCATCTGGGTGGGAGCAGTACAAGAGAGCCTGGCACCTGCATGCTGTAGCAAGAGGAGTAATTTTAATTAACAGTTAATTGGATTTTTGAGTATTCCAACAAGATTCCCTCATTTACATCATGCTGTGGTCTATTGGCAATGGGGCTCATGACAGTTCAGGAGCACCCACAATCAATATAAGTACAGGGGGTGGCCAAGTTCAGCTAGAACATACCTGTTGCTCTCTCTTTGGGCAGTTAATGACAAAGGCTTCTTCTTCACTTGGGAGGAGGTGAATTTGCAACCCGCCCCTGCCACCTGCTTATGGGTTGGGACTCCCAACACCACCTCCCTGAGGGCTTAACTTGAAGGTCATCAGCCTTTTTAAATACAGACTTGAAAATTACACTGCCTGGGTATAAAGAGAAGTAATGATTGCTGTAGGCTCGGCTCCGGCACTGCATGTCCAAGCAAGTGG
This sequence comes from Nestor notabilis, assembly GCF_000696875.1. Classification (NCBI taxonomy): domain Eukaryota; kingdom Metazoa; phylum Chordata; class Aves; order Psittaciformes; family Psittacidae; genus Nestor; species Nestor notabilis. The sequence continues at coordinate 18,019 of NW_009933261.1, read as the reverse complement.
AAGTATTAATCAGAGGAAAACAGCAAACCGAGGGCACCCTTCACAGCCTGAAGCGCCAGGTTGACGCGCTGGACGACCTCGTCAGCAGCACTGCTTCAGATCCACTGTTCCCAGCCCAGAGCTCGAGCCTGGTACCTCCACACGATGTTCTGAACCTAACAAAACCTCAGGTAATGCTCTGCTGTGTGCAGGAATTCTGGGTTTGGGTCTATCACAGCCGCACGTCCACGATCTTAGAGGCAGGGTGGGGGGTTCTGAAGGTGGGGTGATTGTACTGTACCGTTAGTTACTCTGGCAGTAGCCAACTTGTTTGAGGAGAGCAAGTTCTTTATGGAATCATAAATGGTTTGGGGTTGGAAGGGATCTCAAAGCTCCTCCAGCTCCACCCCCCTGCCCCGGGCAGGGACACCTTCCACTAGAGCAGGTTGCTCCAAGCCCCTGTGTCCAGCCTGGCCGCCCCGTTGCCCACCCTGGCCTTGAACCCTGCCAGGGATGGGGCAGCCACAGCTTCTCTGGGCACCCTGTGCCAGCACCTCAGCACCCTCACAGGGAAGAGCTTCTGCCTAATACTTAACCTCAGTCTCCTGTCTGGCAGGTTCAAGCCATTTTCTTGTTGTTTTGTTTTTTAAAAGATTAATGTCTCTCTAATTGAACCCATCAGTTCATTCCTCCACCTCGCTGCTTTTCCGCAGGCTGCTCTGACAAGCCTCACCCAGGGCCCCAGCAGGGCTGCAGGACTCCCCACAGTGGCATGGGCAACACATTCCTGCGCTCCAGGAGCATCCCAGTGAAGCCCAGAGGTGAGATGGGAACTTCACCCCATCACAAGTGGCCTGAAGAGTTACGGCTTGTAAGTGGTGGCAGCCCCTGGGCAGGCATGGGCTCTCAC
>NW_009933261.1:0-17115 GCF_000696875.1 Nestor notabilis | reverse complement strand
TGCAGTTGGGATCCTCACGGCTGATGCTGGTTGGGCTCTTGGAGGTGTATTTTCACCAGCGGTGGGCGCGAGCTGCTGAGAGGTAAGCTCTACATGACATGAGAAACCCCTGCAGTGCTGACAGCTTCAGTGGAACACTGCTGCTGCCCTTGCTCTTCCAGCAGTGCTTCCTGGTTTTGCCAGGCACACAGCCCAGCACCCAAACCTCAGTTACAGCGAGTCGTGACACCAGCCTGGTGCCCCAGTGTTCCTTTGGAATGGTTTAAGTTAAAAACCCCTTTCCTCAAGAGCTGCCCTACAGCAGAAGAGCAGGAGCTGGGTCTGTGGGGAGAGCTGGGATGACACCTTCACACTTCTACCTCTCTGCTCTGCAAAGCCTGGTACGAACAGGCGTTTGCCAGCGCTGGTTGCAGGGCCCGCTCCGCACTGTGAAGTTTCTGTTCGATTCAATAACTGAGCTTTATGTATATAAGTTGGGTTTTTTTAACTATTTTAAATGTAAGTTTAAGTGCATCCAAACCACCATCTCCTAGTTTGGTGCAGGTACCTTTCAAAAGCTTGTAACAGGGACAGAGTTGTCACTTACCTGTTGTCCAACACAGGGATGTTTTAAATGAGTGCTTCCTCAGAATAAACTGACACTTGCTGTTACCTGGGGGTGCCTGGTGGTGCTTTGTTGTTGTTTCCATGCGTTGGGGTTGCCGCAGCATGCGCTCTTAGGACAGCAGTCACATGCTCCCGGGACTGCAGAAACTGAAACTTGCCCAAAATTGGTATTTCTGCCTCTGTAACTGTGCTCCTGGCTCCCATGGGTAAGCATTTGGTCACAGTTCATTCTCTGGAGGCTTCGCAGCATCACTTCAGAAGCATATACCAGTGGTTTCACAGGCTTCCAAGCAGCTTGCTCTGTTAGTAGTGAGAGAACCACATGTAAAGCCTTGCAGCAGCAGGGTGAGGAGCTGTGCTCTTCCAGGCACATCCTGTCCCCCTCCACCGACTGCCTCTCCCCCAGCCCTCATCCCTCCTTTCCATCCAGACAGGCCTGGAACTCATCCTCAGTCCCACCTTCTCATCCACACAGTCACTGTGGACCTTCTCTGTGCAGCAACAAGGGGTCACACTGTACTGGGACTGAACAACACAACCCTGCTCTGGCTGTTTGTGCTGGGCACAGCCCTGGCCTGTCACACCATGAACAGTCTGGGTTCCAGCAGAGACAGGCACGCTCCTGTTGGGAAAAGCCTGTGGACCTTTTACCACTTAGAACACGAACACCATTGCCTCGTCCCCAGCTAAAGGAATCACATAGAATCCTGTAATGGCTTGTGTTGGAAGGGACCATAAAGCTTATCTAGTTCGAACCCTGCTGTCCTCAAGCCCCAGCTGCCTGTGCCCTGTATGGGACATCACCTCAGCCTGATACCCCACACCAAGGAACATCCCCACACCCTTCACATCACAGCCCAAGCAGAGGCAGGGGCCAGAGCAAATAACAGAGGCCAGGGCGGTTTATCTAGATACAGGTACTTTATTTACAAATATTTAGATTAATAGCATCGTTACATCAAATGAGGAGTACAGCAGTCCAAACAGCTCCTTTCTGTGACAGAAACAATGAGACCTACTGTAACTGGGAGGACAGGTATTGCACCTCAGCAAGCTGGAGTCATTACAACATTTACTTCACAGCAGCAGCAGGTCGTGGTCCCTGGGCAAACCCTTTGTGGTGCAGCCTCGATTGAAGCAGGATGTGAGCTGTAGAGCCTGAATATACCCAAATACTTAAGAATATTAGTTAAAAAAAGGACTAACCAGACAAAACAAAGGGACAGTGCACAAGTTACCCAAATCCTATTGTCTGCACATTCCAGTTTTGGCTTTGATTTAACATTGACTGTACAATACTCTGGTACCACAGTTTACTTACAAGTCTGAACATTGTAATTTTAGTGTCTAGGGAGGGATTTTAAGACTACTTTGTATTTCAAACCCTGTAGCAAGACTAAAATAGGACGTGTGACCATGGTTAAGCACAGGCCCCTGCCATTTTCAAACCACGTGTGGTGTTTCCCAAGTGCAGTTTCATGCGAGCTGCATGTACAGCCACAGTGAGCCCACGTGTAGCTCAGCAACACCCTCAGGTGCATGGTCACCGCCTGACATCTCCCTTTGGTAACAGCATTACAGGTCGTGTCACCCCGTGAAGGATGGACTCAAGGCTTGAGAAGCCCAAGTCTTACGGAAACCCTCACACGGGCCTGTTAAAAATACAACAGTAGTTCCAAATCCCCAGAGAGCACAGGCGCTGTTGACTGTCCAGTCCAGGCTCTGACCACTGGAAGAGTTACAGGTAGAGAAGCGCAGGATGTGCGAGAGAAGCCGCCTCAGCGCAGGGCACGAGGCAGGCGACAGCCCAGCAATGCAAAACGCTTTCCCAAGAGCGAAGCGGGTTTTAGCGCGCTGCTGATTGCACACGACGGGGTTAATAAACACCACAGTGCAAAGATGAGACACAGATCCCACTAGTGTTAATGTCTGCGTGGGGACTCGAGCTGCCCCGGCCGCGGGTGACACCAGGGAGTGAGGCCTGTGTTAGTGAGCGGCACTCAGCGCCAACGTGGTCACACACAGCTCGTACTGTACAAACGGGGGGTTTCTTACATACTGTTCTAATGCCAGTAATCATTTTTTCTTCATTAAAATCATATACACAAGATGTATTTAACTGTTAGCTCAGTTCCTTCAAATTTTATACATATTTACGTTCTGTTAACAAATGGGAAGGAGAAAAGTGGCAAAAAACCGACGTAAAGCTCCGAGCACGTGTCCCTGTGCACGCTGCGGCGCCAGCCTGCCCCGACCCCACACACACCACAGGGACATCCTCCAACAGAAGCACATTGTTACCCAGCCCCTCGCTACCATCGGAAGTCATTTCACAGCAAAAAACTCATCCTTTACTACAGACAGCTCTAAATGGTTAGAAGTGGGGGAGGAAGGCCAAAGAACCATCAAATTAAACCGTACAAGACAAAGCCCTGCGAGAGTGTGAAATCATGAGTCCAGCATCAGTGCTCGGTTTAAATTAGGTATCGGTGACACTATCACAAGGACAATCAAGGAAAAAAAAACTTCTAGATTTACCATGCAGGAGAGGTTTTATTACTCTACTTGCCTTTGATAACCTGATTACATCTAACGTTGTTTAGCAGTTTAGTACTGTGTTAAACTTGTCTCAAGAGTTTTAATTAAACCCAGTAAGATGTACAGAAGACAGGGCAGCAGTCAAAAGCACCGCTCCCGACAGACAGAGGTGAAGGGTCAGAAATGGAGCCGGGAAAGGGAGGTCACTAGCAGCCGCAGCCTTCTCTCTGGGGCTGGGGTTCACTGGTTAGCCGCCCGCCCTGCGGAGCCGATGGCTTGTGCTGTACACCTGATTCTGCAGCGTTCAGATCCAGGCTTCCGTCTTGGATGTTCTGGTAGATTTTCTTGGCAGCCTCCAGGAAGGCATCCTCGACGTTCTCTCCGCTATGAAGAGAGCAGCAGGAGTTACTCGGGCAGTGGAGGATGTGGAAGCAGTTGGCTACAGAGACCCTGATGGGACATGCCTGTCCCCTGGCATGCAAGAATAGCTTTTGGCACCTAAAGCAGATGCACCACCAAGTCTGACAACCCATCTTGGGACAGCCTTCAGTAGGCTGTCTAGGCTCCCTACCCATTAAACCTACTGGCACCAGCCAGGAGGAAGAAATACATTCCCAAACACCAAGAAGCAAAAATCAGCATCAAGCCACACATGCAGCTGTGTGGCTGCAAGCTCAGGACCCACTGTTAATCAAATCCCTTTCAAGGGTTCCATTCCAAGAGTGCCAGGTGGAACCACACTTACTGGTGTCACTGGAGACCCGATCACTGCACTCCAGCAGCTCCCCAGCCATCGCAGCCTGCCCCAAGTCCGGTGCAGTGTCTCCTCTCTGTGACCAAAGGGACTGGCTGCTCACTGTTGGGGACCACTTCTAGCCACACATACACATTCTACACCCAAATACTGTGTTAACATTTGGATTCAACAAGTCTTTGACCTGAACTGTAGTGAGGACGAATTCCCAAGTTACCTTCAAGTTGAATCGGGCATGATTGAAACTGCTTTACACATCTCATCCCTTAAGAGAACTCAAAACCAGTGGGTTTTTTGGTTTTGCACTTGTAAAACCCTACTATACCTTAACTATAGCTGTACTTAGTCATAACCAATATAATCCTCTTAAACTGATCACAGCTGAATCACAGTTGTAGACAAAGGTAACTTACGTTTTTGCACTTGCTTCAAGGAACAATAAACCTGTTCAGAAACAGAGGTTCAACAATCAGTGCATAATACACTCCAAACAGCCCTAAATCAGCCACATTGCAACCTCCAGATTACATGCAAGACACTGGTTTAGCACTAAACAGTCTTTCATGACTAAGTTAAGGCATCAACACACAAGCTGATTCCTAGAACTAAGCACAACAGAGTTAAGCCAGACTGAGGCACAGCAGAAGTTTGCACATACAATTACATTACTTTTGAAGCATAAGCTTGCAACTACCAATGCGAAGGAGTCACTTTAACATCACTATCCTGTAAGAAATACAACAGCTCAAGAGAACACACACCATTTTCTTCAGCAAATTGTTTGGCTTCTTCATATGTGACATCCCTCTGTGCTTCCAGATCTGCTTTGTTTCCTATGAGGATTATCACCTGGTTCAGAAGAGAGAAAATTAGTCTGGGAAAAAGCTTATGAGCTTTCCACTACCACGCTCATGATTAAGACAAAACCCCAAGAGGAGACATGCAGAAAGCCTTCAGAACACTGCTCGAGCAGTGCCCCCTCCAGAAAGCCTGGAACAGCAGCTCCCGCTGTTGCTTTCTGCTGCTTTAGGTTGTTCTCATGAGATGAAGTCCTAAAAAGCAGCAGTCCTACACTCCTACTGTGTACTGGTGAGAGCTGTGCTCTGAACCACTTCCTGTATTTGTTTAATCATGTGCTAATCCAGCCAGAATCTTTCCAAGTTCTCTTTCATCACAGCAGAGTCTTCCCACAGGCTTGGTGCTGAAATGTTTTAGAGGCATTCGGAAAAAGACTTCAGTGAACAATAGTTGCAACTGTCTGGACAACAGCTTTGTGGTATGGTCAGAGACAGAGAAACCTTCTCCCCCCCATTCTCCAGAAGTCCTCATCAGCTTCTGCCAGAGATCCCATTTCCATTTCAACCTAATGACACAGTATTCACCTCATCACTACCACAAAGCAAGAAGTGGGAACAACGGTTAAGGCTTGTCCCGATTCAATCCCAGTTTTGTCTCCAACTGCTGAGAACAGGCCCCTGAGAGGTGAAAAACACAAGACTTCTAGAAGAAACCAGGGCTTTCCTGCACAGAGGCCCAGCCTTATGCTCTGGGTGCAGTAAGGGGAGAGTCACTGCTACACTGTAAAATGGGACACGAGGGTGACTGAAGCTAAAGTAGCTAAGAGGACACAGGCAGCTTGTTTCAGAGAACCCTGCTACCACTGCAGATGCTTTGGTGCAAGCCCTCAACCTCTTGCTCAGAGAGAAGCAATCTTGTTTTCAAGCCAAGTAAAGCCCAACTTACAGTATTTGGATTGGTGAGGTTCCTTGCATCTGTCAGCCAGCTGCTTAAGTGATTATACGTACTTCTTCTGCAAGGAGTCAAGCGAGAACAGTTTTAGCCTCAGTATCTTTTAACACACTGAAGTGCCAACAGCATAGTCAGCACCCACTGAACACCCTGATGTCTGTCATCCCAATTCTTCCCCCCAGTCTCATGACAAACAAAGCAGCAGCATCCTGTTTGGACCTGCACCATGATTTCGACATGCCAACTACAACCCCCCTGAGCAACTCTGACAGCACAGAGAGACACCAACATGTGCTCCTGCCTTCACAAGGGCAATGTTTGTATTGTTTAGTACAGAACACATAAAAGGATTTCCTGTCAGATACTCTTGCAGAACAGTGTACAGTGAACAGCACTTTGGTAACAAGCAGTGCATAAACTCATATTTTACTCAAGATTTACACAAACAGGAAATACACTGATACAAAGAAGAATACCAAGAGTGGCCTCAGAGGAAGATGTGAGACACATGTAAGTATTTCATGTGGCACATCTAATTAATTATTCTTTTAGCAGCATCTTTACTTTGCACCTATAAAAAGATGGGATGGCTTCTGTACCATCTCATTTTGTTGGAGGAATACACTGTGAAGAGGTGAAGAACTGGACTACTGCAATGCTCTTGTCTCTACACAACCTGTTAAGCACATTCACATAGCCCACTGCAACAGAGGTAATATTCTGTCCTGTGCCTACTCTAACAACATTCCTGCCAGGTAAGCAGCAATACCCATTGCCTCCCAGGAAGAGAAAAACCCATGTACTGAAGAGCAAATTTTAAGGACAATGCCAGTTCTTCAAACAACTTCAGCCCAAGCAGTCAAGGCCCAAGATCCTCAGACCCGTCAGCAGTGAAGCTTTCCAAGAGAAGGAGCTCGCATAATTCCTTACGTTTCATTCTCAGCTCTTTAAATACTTCAAGTATTTAGAAGTGTGTCCTTTACACAACAGGACATAAACCCATCCAGACCGAGTCCTTTAAGTGAAGAGGACAGACAGGACAGCACACATGGCTGTGGTGTCCAAAGAGCTCCTCGGGCACATGCAGAGCCACGGTACGAGACGCGCCAGTCCAAGCACCTCACCTGGTGATGTCGTAGACCATGAGAGCTCCCGCAGCTCCTCTGTAGTAGCTTCGTGTGACAGCCCGGAATCTCTCTTGTCCTGCTGTATCCCAAATCTGTAGTTTAATTTTTTGGCCACTAACTTCAATTATTCTTGTGCCAAATTCAACACCAATTGTGTGGGGACAGTCTGCCATAACTGTCGTGAAAAATAAGAGCAAAGATCAGATCTTTCTAGCACAAGGTCTCCTTGCTACAAAGATACCATCATCACCGGTTCTCAGTTACCTCGACTAGATCTTCAATCTCTAAGGAACGATTTTTACAGCTGCAGTACCCAAACTGTACCACTCCAGAAATAAAATGAAGTATTTCCTGAACTTCTTAAGTTTTACCCATTATGGAAGTCTTGCCTTCCCCGCAGCGCATACACCGGTGCTGTCTGGCCATATCTACCATAAGGTATCAAGTCAGCTGATTCTCAGTCTCTCCTTGCAGGAAAAGTTAACCATTTCAATGCAGTAGAAAAAGATAACTTTTAGGGAATGCCCCAGGTACAGTTAAAAGTCTGTAGGACAGCTTCAAAACCAAATATCCAAGTTGTTCCAGACAGGGTAGTAGCATGACTGTCCACAGGGAAAAGCCAGTTTCCTAAGTAGCTATTAACACAGCAAGTCAAACCCCAGAAGGCATCTTTCTAAATAATAAACTCATCTTTAAGAAAGATGAAGAAATGCAGGATGAGTGCCTATTCAAGCTATCTAGAGTTAGTGACAGCATTGTAGTAGAGGTGTCTGGCTTGTCAGTTTGGTGGTGCTGCTTCAGCCTAAGAACAAGACACACCCTCATCAAGAATTTGACCATAAGCAAAGCAGCATTTAGTCAATTGACTGACAGGGAATTTTAATTAAAAGCAACTGTTTAAAAAGTTCTATTTCTGCTAGAAACCAGAAATAGTGTAAACTGTAGCTCCTACCCACTTACTGTGATATCAAGTGGTACAGCTAAAGACTGACTTAGTACTAATAAATACCTACAGGCTTAGCCTCAGTGTGAGCTACATGGGATGCCAGAGGCAACAGCCACCACAAACAGACATGAAGAATTGAGGCTAGTTCTCAATTAGTGATGACAGCATAGATGAAAAACACTGCAGTTAAATCAGATTGGAGTAAACCTTAAACACCATCACACAGGTCATGAGCCACAGCAGCTACAGAGAATGATAGGGCTACTTAAGTCTACAACAAAGAGTCAGAGGAAAGGGAATCTTCTTTTTGAAGCCATTAACAGCACTAGAACCTCCCTCGCTTGTGTGGAAGCTACACCAGTACTGTCAACATGCACATTTCAGACAGGAAATTTCACTTGGGTCAGAATTCCCCAGAAAACCTGTAGAAAGAGGCACAGTCTTCCCCTCATCACAGGCAGGACTGACTGAAGCAGCAGTTTTGCCTTTAATACATCAACATTTTGTTTCTACATCTGCAGGAGTCGAAATAAAATCTGAGCAAGTACAATGCAAAGGCACACAGATGAAGCCAGACACCACATCAAGCTCATGCACGATGGAAGCAAAGAGGCAGGAAAGAGGGATGAAGCATACCAGCAAGAGTAAGTATGGTGAATTGAAATACTCACACTTCTTTTCTGTAAATTGATGAAGCAAACAGGACTTTCCTACACCCATGTCCCCTGTTACAGAAAGAATAGTTAAGGCTGACACCACATCATTGTTGCAAAAAGCACATTTCCTTCATCCCACACTAGGAATGGTACAGAGACAGGCAGATCCTCCCTTGGGTCTAGCAGGCAGTGCTTGTACCTGGCCTCAGACTCATCAACTCTTGCACTACTTTTGGTAACAGGGTTGCAAGCAAGGGTGGAGCAAACAACTCAAAGACAATTCAATCTGTATTACTGATTTTACAACTGTATTTCACAAGGTTATGAGAAGCAGACCTGTAAGAAACCGAAATGTAAAATACACCTTTTGAGTGCTTGCCATGTTCCCATCTTACTTGTAATTACTAATAAAGACATCAGAAACACTGACAACCAACCAGAACACACCAAGAAATTGCTTCACTTCCACTGATCCACTTGCACAATGCCAACAAGGAGAAAGAGCAAGATCTGTTAAGAACCAAAGCTTGCGGAGGCTGTCACAGCAGCCCAGGTTACAAACCATTCCAAGACTGCAGATCACTTACACCTACATAAGGGCATTAAGAATTAAACAATGAAGAGCAAGACCAGCTCTTCCAGAAGAATAATGCATGCAGTCAAGTCCCTGGCTCTAAACAGCCAAAGAAGGTGTAGCTAAAAGCCTGACAGAGGGTTAAAGCCTGTCTGAAGCAATGGATTCCAATTAGCACTTGTGATGGATTCCAATTAGCACTTGTGTCTTCAGCATAGATTCTAAAACCTTTGAGGCTAATGATGCAGAGGGAAGGTGCTATACAGCAAACCTGAATCAATGACACCCAGTTGTGTTGACTCCCATTCAAGTTTTTCCTTGTTTCAAATTGATTTAGTAATTTTTTTTCCCAAATATAAACTGTATTTTAAGAGAAAGGGACCACATACATATGTTTTTAGGATGCTTTTCTGTAGTGCTATGGAGAGGGCTAAGTGTTCTGGCCCTAACAGGGAAGATGTTCAAGAACACTGAAGTACATTATGTCAAGAACAGGTACTTTGAACGGTAACTCAGCACAGGCACTGGGACTTGCCCCCCTCCCAGGTCATCTGCCACCAACCACACAGCTCCAGCTCCGTGGCATACAAAGGTATTTGCTGTTATATTGTCACCTGCTAAAGCTTTAGAGCAAGCAAGGTGATGCCTGTGAGGGACTGAGGATGGACAATTAACTGAAAGAATCACTCCTATACAGCAAGAAGCAACAGAAGTCACCAGGAGCACAGCCCCAGAGTTGGTAGGAAGGCTGTCATGCATGTACACACCAACATGAACAGGTATGAGCCCAGTGGTACTTACCAATAATGATGTACTTAAAGATGTAGGAATAGTTGTAAGGTGCAGTTGCCATTGTGGCACTAAAACAGAAAACAGAACACATCAGAACTGCTACTTGTTCACCCGACTCAACCCAATTCATCCACTGTAGTTCACATAAGCAAACAAACCCTCCCTTCCCCTTCCCTTTCATTCACAGTTCAGGTTTGGGTACTTCCCCACAGTCACTGAATTAGTCAGCAAGACTCCTGTATCACTAGCTCTGAACCTCTGTCAGTCAGGCCTCTAAGTAGAAACAGGCTCACCAAACACCCAATATATGAACCAAGACCAAAATCTGACTCCAAAAGTAAAATCTGAAGAGGTTTAACAAAACCAGCAATTTGGAACTATTACCTCACACTTCTGAGGCTTGCAAAAGGAGCAAAGGAAAGATGGCAGCTTGCATCAAACAGCTGGAAAGAACGCTGTAGCAGCCTTAGCCAGGCTCTGACTGCTACATGCCCAAGTCAGAGAAGCACAAGCCACAAATCAGATGTTCAGGAAGTTAGTTAACATCTCTGTGGCTTTGTCAGCACAGCAGCTTACAGCAGGGTTTAGCAGGTTCTCTTTTTTAAGCGAGAGTCAAAATTAGATTGGGGTAAGCACTTCCAATATGCCAGAGTCTCCTATGCTTTCCTACATGTAGGAGGAATTAGAGCAGTCTTCAGCTGTGTAAACCTGCAAGGAGCAATAGCTGACTTACCAACTGATACGTCAGTTAACCAGGATTATGAGTCTACACAGGCCAGATCTTGCCAGTTAACATAAAGGATGCAAAACGCCTCCTTTTGTCCCAGGTTAAGTTAAAAGTAGGCACAGTGGGATCAGTTAAGCAAGTGGAAAATTTCTAGTAGGAATTCACCATTTCCTTCCCTGCTCCTGCATGGCTGCTAGCCAGCCCTTAGAAAGCTATGGAAGTTCTTACGAAGAACACTGATTTAGCCTAGAAAGATTTTCAGTCATGTGGCATTCACATGACAAACACAAGCAGTGCTGCAAAGGAATAAACAGCCAGGAAAGCTCACAAGCCTCTAACTTTTGGAAAAGCAAAGTATTGTTTCCACAACCACAATTAATCTGTAATAGTGAACCACAGTCATTGGAAAGGTGACTGGCAACAAACTTCATGGCAGCACACAGCCACCACTGCACAGCAGAGGTTGAAAGCAAAGGCTCTTATCCAGCCCTTGAAGGGGAACCACACCAGCAGGAGGTTGGGACGGGTTCACTGGGTGCCAGGCACTAACCTGCACCTCCAACACACTTGGCTCAGGATATGGAAACTCTCAACTCCTTCTATCCCAAGCAGCATGCAAAGCATCTCTGCCAAGTCCTACATATATGCATACACAAAGAGAGTTCTATAAAACCAAGTTTAACCCAAGATACTAAACAAAAGACAGTTTTGGACCGTAATTCTTGTATATGTTGGCACACACAATTCCACACCACGTGCTGCATAAGTTGCAAGAACAGTGGTGTCAATCAAGCCAATTTTAAAGGAAACTTCTGCCACAGCAGAGGGAAATCTCCCACAGCCACCTCACACCACCTTTGTCATCCTCAGCCTCTGGCAAACCACCACAGAGTGAACAGACCATTTCTTATCACTGTACTGGGTAAGAATTCACATCCCTGGCTGGAAACAGCCTGCGCTTTACCAAGCAAACCAGCAACATGCCTGCCTTCTTGCCTGCAAGATTCCAGAGTTACAGTATCAGCTTCAATATATGCACTGATTATTTTCAACACCAGCAAATAAAGACAAGTAAACTGCTCCATAAAAAGCTCAAAATTAACGCGTCACTGTGGAAACACCCAATTCTTCACATTTTCTGAATCTATCTTCACACAGTATGCTCTTCCTCTTCTCAGCACATCCCAATAGAAGCAACATTCAACCCGAGCATCTTCTGATCCAGTGCATTTGTTCTTAACTTGCCATTTACTAAGTAAAGCTGGAGGATTGTGTTTACAGCTCCTTTCAGCCTGGTTGCGGACAAGGTTAAACTGGAGGACTGCCAGGTATATAAGTGGAAGTACTAAAGAAAAGAGCTTGAAAAGGCCAATTTATGTACAAGTACTTCAGGAGGACAGCATGAACTGCACCAACATGCACGTGGTTTGAAAGCTCTATGGTGTGTTCTGAGGAAGGCAGCATCTAGTAACTTACACTGTCCAAAAGAACCCCAGACAATCAACATCATGAACTCCAAGGCAGGGAACCACTCATATGCCTATGAATGTGTCCTACACAAGCCCAGGTGACCCCCTCTTGCTTCACAAGCTCCTAAGGTGGCTAAGGAATGCTAAGGACTCAGAAATACTCAAAAGTTTCCTGTTCCCATGCACAGGACTTTACAATATTGCTGTATGTAACAAGTGAGGGGAACGTGTCCCACTTCCAAGCTTGCAAATACCATCACTGGGAGGTGTAGACTTTTTGTCTTTTAAGAATGGACAAACTGAGAATTCTGTTCAGGCTACATCACAAATGGAATTTGAAGTCTCTCAACTAGAATCTTCACTGCTAAATATACATCTGTTTGACTGGTTTTGCTTGCTAAGGTATGTCAATTCTCACTCTAACTATGGTATTTCAATATAAAAGAAACTGTCACTGCTTTGCAACATATGCATCGAAATCAGTTTCTGCTTCAGAGTGAGTTAGAAAACCAAATCCTGTGCTTGGCAACAGAAACAGGTGGGAAGGACTAACTTCAAGCCATGTCTCACTGCTAAAACTTCACCCTCATTCTTGCAGTGACATTAGGCCCTTAAAGGAGGTGAGAGATACCACACACAGCCCACTGTGTGCAGCCAGACCTAACACACTGACCAGAGCTTACAGAAACAGCTTACTGATAGCAACACCGACAGAGAAATTAACCTGTATGTGAGTCTAGACCTTCTCTGAAATCCCAGAGTTTCTGGGTTAGTCACTGAGCCTGACAGACACAAGCATTGAAAGCTTGTGGAAACACAGATACTCAGTTTAAATACAGTCTCTGGAGTTAAACTGTAAAATCAAGCAACACTTTAGGATTACATTTATTCCAAGGGTCACATTACAGGAAAGATTCTGAAATACTCCATAAATTATTACTAAAGGTCAGGAATCATTTTTGGAGAGCAGATGTCTTAAAAAAAACCCAACCACAAAATAACAAGCCTTTAGACATTAAAATTCCAATAAGGATTAGCAGGAATTCAAACTGTACTCAGATTCTGGAATAAAACTGATATTCCAGAAGGACTCTGCGCTGAAAGGGAAATGCAAGCTAAACACAGAAGCCATGGTGAGAATTCAGCCTCAGAAACCTGACAATCTCAGCATTTACTGCAGAAGGAAGTCAGACAAGAATAGTGCACAAGAGGATTCAGTAAACACAAAAATATTAGCTACATGTTAATGCAAGGGGCTAATATACACTGATAGCATCACCATCCATAGAAACTGGAGCTCTATTTTCACTTCACAGCCCTCTGTTCCTGGTGCATGAATATGAATAATCCCAATATGGGAGGCTGGGGTTTTCCTCTTGGGAGAGCCAAGAACTGCAGGACCGAGTTGCACATAAATACACATAACTCACCTTTGGCCACTGCTGACATTATACAACATCAAGTTAATCAACCATGAATTTACAGTTAACAGAAAGCAGGAGTCTGGAAGCTCGGTCTACCTGCCATCTTCCAGGAAAGTCCGCCAACTTGGAACAAGTTTTGGCTCCCTTCTCAGACAGAGGTAATGCTTCCCCAGAGCTTAGAGCTGTATTTCAGGGTGGCAACCAGCCAGAGGATTGTACTTCACCATACACAGATTTCTGCCAGTTTCAAAACATGTACAGTTAATTTCTGTACTACAGTTTGGACAGGAAATGTTACAGTGAACAGTGTCACCATAATCCATTTGCCACGTACCAACTTCTCCCTTAGAGGCTTTTTTAATTTATAAAAAGTTAAAGATGACCTCAATGAGATCCCAGTGCACCTACTGCTCCCCTAGTACACCTCAGCACTCATCACCAAGCACTATACAGGTATGTTGACACCTCACTGCAGCCTTATTTCCAGTATGAGCATACATCTATACAGGCTGAGATACGGTCGTTCTCAGCACACTGCTGTAATGTTCTTTATCAGAACCCCCTAACTGTAAATATCACATCCACACCAGCTTTCCTGAGGCCTGTGCAGTTCCTTCCAGCTCAACTCAAGGACACAGTCGACTTTAAGTCTTCACTGGATACTGTTTGCATAGAGAAATGCTCAGCAAGAAGCAGGACTATTATTAGAGGAGACCAGAACCTGTATGCACGGGTTTTGGGAGTTAATACCATCAGGTGGCCAGTTCACAGAAACACCACCTCTGGAAACAGCTACTGGCTTCAGACTGACTGACAGTTACAGGTTCCTCTTAAAAACATCCCACTCTGCAGGAAGAAGACCAGCTTAGTCAGTCGGATGCATTTTGCATTTCATCTGGCCAGGCAGGTGTTCTCTCAGTCATTCCTCAAGGATACGCAACAGGAAAGGATCCCACAGCTGAAGCCCAGGTAATGCCATCACATCATTCCTTTCATAAACTGAATCAACTTTTAAAGAGCTGTTAGCTTTTGCATTTGGAAGAAAATCCTAGTTGTGTACAGGGGGAAGTGGATGCAGCCAAGAACTATTATTTAGAACAGCCTCTAAACCTCAACACACAATTAATAGGTGGCTCTCCTCCTTCCCAGGGCATAATCCTCCTCTTCCCTCCATGTTTATTTAGATGTTAATGAACAGCAAACACTGAGAAGAGATCGATAAGGGGGGGAAGAACTGGGGAGAGGCAGAATTGTTTCAATTCATAATTGCACTATTCCCCTGACAAAGACCTTTGTCAAACACATACAACAATGTGGTCTGACTGGTACCTTAGTAGAGGAGGCTGCTAGAAATACAGTCTAATTGCTTCAGTTGTGGTCTTCCATGAAAAATCACACCATACTGGAAGGTAATAACAGCTTTGTTATCAATGAATACAGCAGAGCAGTGGATTCCCTCAAGTCTGTTGTTCAAAGCAAGCTGTTACAATTAAGTTTCATTGTGGTTCTATGACTTCCATACACCATCATTTAGGTCTTCCAGAAGATATAAACATCTTGGCCCTCTCCAAGAGGATGGCCCCACAGCCTCCCTGGTCTGTTTATGTATCTTTGCAGGCTTGTCTTTATAAACCCTCTTCTGAGACCAATCCCAGAGGAATCACATCAGCAGCCTGCTAGCAGCCCAATACTCTCACATCTGCCAACATTACTTGTTGCTGGCCAGTGCATTACTCATTCTTCAGTTTTAGAGCCATCCTCTTTAGCCTTCCCCATTTGGATTTCATTAGAGCATACAATTAGCACAAGACAGTAAATGTGGCTGAACTGATCTCTAATCAGACAGTGACCCAGCAGCTTCTTGTGATCTGCTGCTGAACATCACTTTGCATTTCCTCATTATTCCCATGTACAGTTACTCTTTCTGTGAAAGCACATGAGGTCTGCAGGCCACCAGGCTCAGCCTAACCAGCTTCAGCTGCACAGAGCCCTGTTCAAGCTGTTCTTGAAGAAATGCATTTGCTGTGTTCTTTAATCATGTAAAACATCTTAACTCAGCCTGAGGCCTAGTAAGTATTTCTAAAGACTTCACAGGCCTTCAGTTCCCTTCCTATATGAGAACTTTGACTCTGTATATTTTTAGATCAAGGCTATGTATCATACTATCATCACTTTTTGATCTCTTTCAACAGCTATCCAGTTATACACATGCTGTGTTGGTGAGCCTTTAATGGTTTCACATCCTGCTCCATTCAGTTCCTCCATTTTGTTTCCTAAACTTCCTGCATTTGGATGTGCATTTCTCACCAACCACAGCCCAGCTCATTAAACATTGCGTACCTGTCCCCATCAGCAAGAGCACTTTCTCTCAGCCAGAGTCCTTTATTCATTTGTATATCTTCATTTGTCCTATTTTTCCTCTTCTTATAAAAGAGTCTCACCTGTAGCACATTTGTACTTGTAGCAGGAGAACCAAGTTCCAGAGATACCACGTAAGTTTAGGGACAGTATATACAGACCCAGAAGAGTTTTCTTGTCAGTCTAACAAATTAGAACAAGATGGAACTATGTGGAGTCCTCACCTGGGAGAGCACAAGTCACAAACACACTCTGAAACCACATTAAGTAAGGTTTATGTCCTTTGTCTCAGAAAGATACAGCAAGATGTGACCCAAGCACAAGCACGTTCCATCAGATGCACAGGATTAAACAAGTCATTTTAAAACATCTATTTACATTTTACATCCTAGTACCTCCAGTAGAACAGGTTTGCTTTCAAACTGCTGTCCTTCACATTAGCTCTTTTTTTTGTTATTCATAATATGGAAAACAGGAGCTTCTTCCTTCCACTCAGATGTGCAATATTTTCAAATCCCTACAAGAAGCCAGCAAATTCCTTTTTAATCCATATTAAGCTATGTGATATTTGGTTATCAAGTCCTTCAGGGTTATGGTTTTCTTCCCATTCCTGAGCAACGCCCAAGCACAAGAGGCCCTCAATCCAAACCATGACAGAAATCATCCCAAACCCAACGCACTCCATATGATATCATCCGGCTACCAGGAAAGTCGGAATTCTGACTTGGGGTTTGAAATGACTTAGGGTCTACACAACCCGAGTAAACCTTCTTCACAAAGGGATACTGTTACCTCTGGGAAACATGGCACACAACAACACTGATCCACGCTGTTTCACGAGGCTAGAAAGCAAAGACAGTGTCCAGTAACCTCCAGAGCAACAGTGCCAGAGACACCCCAAGGCAGACACACACCTTTTCCTGGCTTTAACGCAAGGCTAATTCATCACCATTTCCACTCAAGACAAAGCTATCCACGGATGTTGCAGAAACCTTAAGAGCCTACTGCAAACACACAACACACAATTGGGTTAAAACACAGAACTTGCTTTCTGTTTAGCCTGAATTATCATTGACCAAAGAAAACAAACGACACATCTAGTATACTACAGCTACTTTCTCGAATTAACAAGTAGTACTGCCCTCAGCCCTCATGGAAGTTATTTCTCTGTCCAAGTTCACGACAGCGCTGGTCAGCAGAAGAATCACAAGCACAGATGACACACAGTGTAGTATGTACACACAGTAAACACCCTCCATGCAATTGCAACAATTAGTAAAGGGCACGCATACACATAACATACATACACCCCGCATGAGTACTCGGTGGTGGCGTGTCTCAGGGAGTGTGCAGCGCAGAGGAGGAGCGGGAGGCGGTGGCGACAAGCAGTGCAAC
>NW_009933260.1:386-37284 GCF_000696875.1 Nestor notabilis | reverse complement strand
CCTTAGCTTTCCTGACCTGGTCCCTGGCTTTTCAGACAATATCCCTGTATTCTCTCTAGGCTGCCTGTCCTCGCTTCCACCTTTTATAAACTTATTTTTCCCCCCCTAAGTTTCCTCAGCAGCTCCTTATCCATCCATGGAGGTCTCCTGGCCTTCCTACCACAGTTCCTTCTAGTCCGGATGCAACACTCCTGAGCTTGTACTCTCACTGGCAAGGAAACTCATATCAAGAAATGAGAACGTACGTATTTCTATCTAGCAAGGTGCATGTGCAACCTTTTGCATTTTTAATTCAACTTAAATGTAGTCAAACAAAAAAAGCTGTCCTTTTAAGATGCTACATCAGATGCTGAAGAAAATATAAAAGGAATGAGGTTATGTAACGTTGCAAATTCAAGATCTAGTGTGAAGCTATGTGCCTTGTCTGACAAGTATTAGAAGGATAAGGCCATGCCTAATGCCAGGTGTTTCTGTGCCCTACAGTGGTGACAGTAATGTAGAACAATTATCTGCCTGTGATACTCTCTCTCTAGGAGAATATGAGTTAGTAACTGTGTTCTTTTTTTGTGGAGAACGTTGATAACTAAGGGCAGTTCTGATAAATACTGTAAGACAAAGATTTACCCTCTGAAAAATGTCAAAGGAAATTTCTGGTCTGATTTTCATCTTCTGTTTGAAGTAGAGGTGAATCTACTATGTACACAGACAGCTTGGGGAACTGTATCTTTCCCCCTCAAGCTGTGCATTTAAAGGTCCTTAGGAGATTATATAAAAGATGTTGACAGTTTGTGAAACAGGAATGCTGCAGATTCATCTGTCATGTAGAGGAATCTTTATTTCTGACAATTATAAATTAATTATAGTCAAGCAAGCTTAAAAAGCTGTAGAGTTCTCACTTATTGTGCCTGTTCAGCTGAAATTATTAATTAGGCACTTAAGTTTCTAGAACTTCCATCTTGGAAGACTTGAAGCAGTCATTCAGGCTCCTTGGTGAATGATGTTGCTTTAAATACAGGATGAAAATATGTTATAATTGTAATGCTATTGCTTCTTTATTGCAGATATTAACCTTTTCTTTTAGCAGTAAAGAACAAACAGGGGCAGGGGGAATAGGAAATAGATTTTGAACTGTAACTGCTGGATGTGGGTATTTCGTATAAGAACCCTGCTTTTTCACAGTTTTTTCTACAAAGTCATGTCTGCATTTTAGGTAGGAAAAGGTGAACTTTGTGTAGTTACACGTTTTTACTCAACTTCATGGCTTTGGGAGGCTGACTCATACTCATATTCAGTTTCCACTATGAAGAGAATTGGTGAAGAGCAGAATGGAGACCAGAAAGAGAAGACTTTTTTCTGTCTATGGGTGTGAAAGCAAAAGTGAAGTAAAAAACAAACATGGGGCAGTAGGATTTTTGGAGAACCGCAGACCTGGGTTAGATTTGTATTCACATTTAGACTGGAAAAAATATTTGTCCTCATTTTCAAAATTGTTCAGCTCTTTCTAAATTCACTGTGAGAGATTCAAGCTCTATACTTCTTAAAACCTAGGCACTTTTTTTACCTTAAATACAGAGAAGAGACCAATTATAGCTCTTTTTATTTCTTCTTTTTTTTTTTTTTTTAATGCTGGGCCTAAGTGTACTGTGTACCATCATAGAATATCCAGTGAATCTCTAGTTCATGGAAGACACTTTTCTATCCCTTAAGACATTTGTACAACCAATATAAAAACCTCAGCCTGGTAAAATGGTTTGAATAACCCAGAGGCAGAGCTTGCTGAGGCAGTTGAGTTTTGTGAGCCTAAAATAGCCTTTGAAAGGTATGCACAGTTGCATGTCACTTAGCTGCTCCCTGGGTAAGCAGTCATTGGATGACAAATGGCCTGGTTAGGCAAGGCATTGGGCATTTTGGACTCTTGAATTTTTATTGGGATTGAGAGTACCTGTTATTTTCTGGACTGGATACAAATGGCAAAGATCTGCTCCAGCTGAGGGCAGGACTTTCTACTTTTCATAGTATCTGGTAGGTATCTAATGTGATGTAAGGTATGTTAGGTGTACAACAGACTGGCAAGTTTTTAAGAAGTTCAACTGGAGCAATTTTCTTTATTACAACTGACAGATTAAGGATGTCTTTGCCTTTTTGATAGTGCTATAACTAATGCTTTCTGTTGGTGACAAGATCACTGATAGTAATGACAGATAACTGGATCTATTTGCCCATTTTAATGAGGTCTTCCTGCAAAGGCCCTCTCCAAAGCAATCATTGTGTCACTAATCCTCCTAGTGCCTATGAGATTAAAGTGGGATCTTTCTGGAAATATTCAGATGATTTTATTTATTTTTTTTATTTTACTCTGTTTTCTAGGTAGAAAATTGGGCTTTCAGGATAGATTTCTGCTTGGATTTGGATCTTCCAGGGCCAGTTTTAGTTTATGCTGTATGCTGTCTTGTTTCCATGGCCTGAGATTTTCCTTTTTAGCAGCTGAGTAAGATGAAAGCCTATGACACAAATAAATTTCTAGCTAAAGAAATCTGAAATTGTAGATCACTAGAGAATAAATAATTGGGTATATTAATAGCTACTCTAGATAGCTCTCAATAGCTGCTCTAGAAAATATTCTGGAATAAAATTTTTTTTGTCATCATTCTTTATCGCAAGAAATCTACATCTTCCAACAGAAAAAATAGCGGTCTTCAACTAGTTATATTTAAATACAGATCTGTAGTTCCAGTGTGAATAGTTCTATTTATATGATGAATACAATATGACATGGAAGTTTACTTTTGATAAATTTATTCCAAGAACAGAATAGACGTGTGAGAGAGAAATGGCTGCAGTCTGCAAATAACCTGTTTAATGATTAAGACAAAACCCAGGTTACCCAGAGGATGGCCGTAATAGAAATAAAAATGTGTGTTTATGACAAAACCCTAAACAATACCAACACAACTGTCATCTGCATCTTAAACCCCCTAGTTTTATAAAGTTCGATCAATTTACATTTTCAGAAACATGCCAACATTTTACACCCATTTCTGTGGCTTTTTCTGTGAAGGAAATAAAAGCATGTTAATTTATTTAGAAAAGCAGAATGCTTTGCAGAAGGAATTTTCGCATTCCTGTCCAACTGACTTTTAATCCCTATGACAAGAATTGCTTAACACAAAGCCATGCCTGCATGCAATACAAACTAGGAAAGACTGTGTTTTAAGCTTTTTTTACTAGTAAAACATAATAATACAGTCTGTGGTAGTAGAACACGTCATTTATTTTGCATGTTACACAGCATATTAATGTTTACTGTAGCTGATATTGACTAATGCAGTTTGAGTAAATGTACAGTTTTCTGGATCAGATTCAGTGATTGTGCAACCCATACCCTAGAGGAATAGTCCATGTTAATTGTGCTGGTAAAATACATGGGGTCGTTGTGAACTCTGTTTTCTTTTCACCCTGCCCCAAACACACTGACATGAATGATGAGTTCTGGCTCCCATGTAGTATTTTCAATAATCACGTATGTTTGCAGGCAGTATTTTGAAGCTCAGCATACGTTAATGTACAGTATCAGTTAAATTAGCAACAGAAACTTTGCTGACTTACATATTGTTTTTATTCAAGGGTTGATTTTTTTTCTCTGTGCTTTCCCTTTTTAGACTGAAACTCTGTAACATGCGTCAGTATGTAGGAGTTCTAAAAACTCCTATTAATGGAAGGCTTGATTATTAATGCGGAGATTGGGAGATAAATGCAGGTATCTTGTGCCAAGAATGAGGGCAGAATCTGACTACACTGCACTGCAGCCATCTGTATGGCAATTTTCACCTGGTTTTTTACCCCATGTCAGGTAAATCTTCTCAAAAGTGACCTGACGTGACGAATGACCAGAATGGGGATTCAACCCTTAGCCATACCAGCCTGTAGTGATACAAATGTACCTGTAAGACTAAAAAAGGTCCAAGATTTTTAGATTTGCTAATGTTTCCAAAATGTATTTTGATTAGTTATGGACAACTATGTAGAAGTAGTGCAAGGATTTCATAATTACCCAATGTACATGTGAAATATTTTAAAATTATATTAGCCGTAGGTGAAACTGGCTAACACCTACATCAGTGTGTTTTATCATTTAAGCAAATGGACTTGCAGTCAAATTAGTCACATATTTTGCTGTCATTGCTGCTCATTAGTGGAAAAAAAAATAGATATTAAGAAACAAAATTGTTCTAAAATGTAATATTTAAGTAAATGTGTCCTAGTGTATACTTAAGGCTATGAAAATGAGAGCTTTGCTGTGTCTGTGCAAAAACATAATCAAAACATTCCCTTCCAATTAATTTATCTTCATTTATCAGAATAAAATGTGTGAGGTATTAGAGGCCCCACATTTCTCCTTCTGGTAGCAGCAGACCTTGTTTACTTCTTGGGGCTTTTCATGGGTTTGGTTGACCTGGATTTTTTTTTGACCCTTTTAGGAAATACCGGGTTCTTATTTTTCTGACATGGGATGAGTCTAGTATAATTGTACTAAACTTTATCCTTCATTTCAAAATGAGTTGTTGTTGTTGTGGTGTAGATAAAAAGGAGTAGGAACAGGAAATTGCTCTGGGTTTTAAATAGGCTTTTTATGAGTGCCTTCCAGGAGTGCATTAAGCAACATGACTTACATCTGTCTCATCTCGTGTGTTTTGTTCTCTGATTCTCTCCCTAAGGGAGAATGGTGTGTGCGGCAGAGCATTTTGTTTTGGTAGGGTTTGTCATTTGATTTGCTTTATATACACACTGTCTCTATTTATACTGGACAGAAGTGTGCCTTGCATTTGAAGCACAGGTGGTGAAATTTATGATGCTTCTTCGGGCCTGTAGGAGTCACTGAAGGAAACGCCACGATGCCAACCTACTGACATCATTTTAAAGAGTCTTAACAGGACAATTCTTGTTAAACATTTTGAAAACTCAGTTATTCAAAGCATTTTGTGGGGATTTGTCTTAGTTTTGATTTGGGGATTCATTTTTCGTTAGTTGCATTAGCAATTCCTCTATCTAAGTGGAAAACCTCTGTATCCAGAGGGTGACACTGAGTTGTATCATCACCCAAATCCTACAAGATGAAGGAATTTTGCTTTAGGAAATATCAATCAGGGTTCTCCCATCCTCCTCCATCCCCCACAAGACTTGCAATACAAACCAAACTCTTCATTTACTGACATTAATATTTTTTATCTTCTCAGTGAAGAGCACAAGAAATAAATAACAGGAATAAAAGCTGATGGGAACAAGTATGGTTTGCTATTATTGCGATTCTTGATTGGGTTTAGGTAGTGTCCAGAAAGACCAACTATATTTAGACTCCTCTTGTGTTAGACCCCATATATACTAGAATAAATTTTACATCTTTTTTTTCAGCTGTGTATCATTTATAAGTACATTGCTTGGTGTAGGCAGACAGGCTGAATACCAAGCAACACAGACAATGCAGGAAATTGTGTGGCCTCCTTTACAATATGTGTAACTATGTAATGCTGTATTTGTTTCTGATGTTGTGTTCACCTCTGTACAACAGAGAAGTACATCTACATCTGGGCTGGCATTTTTCTGAGTTGTACATTATCTGCTAGACAACAACAGTAATTAGACTAAATTTAGAATGTACAGAGTGGTGAATTTGAGTTTTCAAAACAATCTTACACTGGAGTTATGCACACAAGGATGTCATAAACTGAGTATTGAAAGAAAAAAGAAATGGACTAAATCACTTCTAATTTTCTGGAGAAAAATTGGCTGTAAAATATGCTAAAGGATACAAATGGACAGAAAAATGCCATTGTAAGCTGGAATTCAGATCTGATCTCATTTCTTATCCAGCTGTAAGACAAGGAAGAATAGAATATTTATCAGATTGGTACAGTCTTGACTGTATCACTGTGATGCTACTGCTGTAACAGTGAGATCATTTACTTTAGTTATCCAGCAGATGCAGAAATGATGCATATTCTGCTAAAAAGATGCTAACATAATTATGCATAAACTGTGGTGGGAATACAGCATTGCCCATGCAAGTGATACGAATATTTGAAAGTAAAGAGGGAAGCACAGTCTGGTCTAAAGATGTGTCCTAGAAGAGATACTACTTTAGTCAGGTTTTTTACTTACCATAAGGGTTCCCAATAGATAAAAATGTAGATCAGGAAATTTCATCTTATTTTTCTTCTGTTTACAATTTTGCCACTTTATTAAATGGCAAATTCAGTCAGACATTTGAATGTAGTAGAAAATCTATAATAAATAACAGAAAACAAATAATAGCAGAAAATAATGTTATTTAATGTTGGAAAAGTTAGAAGAATAATGAAAACTCACTCTTTTTATTTAAGATGCTTCAGCTTATAACTGAATCTGTAAGGAAGTCCCATCTTCTTACAGAACGTATAACTAAATGCTACTCAGAAACAGCATATTTGTAAAGTCTGTATACATTTTTCTAACATTTTAAAATAACCTCTATAAATCACATTGTTAAAAAACTGTCTAAAACTAATAAAAATATCTTACATTCTTAAATCACTGTTAGTTTTGAAATCAGAGGAAGTAATGGTCTCATGTTTCCTGCACTAGGTAAAGCTGAAAAGTGAACACTGAACAAATGAGTTGTGTGGCTTTGGTTGGTGAAGCGATGCCAGAAGGGTTTCAGCCTAGTGCCAGGGAATGGCATATTCACCTTCCCTGATAGTCAGTTCCTTGCTACTTTCTACTTGGCAGATATTAAATATTCTTTATTTTGCTAATTGTACTTATTTGGAAGTAATATTTTTTTTTTTTATCCTAAGTAGTTAGGGGAGATTCAAGTAATAGGAATCTAAATTATTTCTCCTTTTATTCTAATTTTTTTTTTTTTTTGAGACAGAGGTGGCACATTTTTATTTTACCTTTTCAGAGAAATAAAACTTAGTTTGCTTGGGGAGCTGGGACTGAAAGAAAAACATGCAGTATGTCAAAATCTGCAGTAAAGTAATGAGCTCTCATTAACACTGCATTCCACCCAAAAGTTTCTTGCTCTTCCTAATAGCTTTTTCATACCAACACAGTTTTCCCAGTACAATTAGAGACTTTGTATAGTACCTAACTTTAAAATGACAGATACATTCAAAGACATGTTGCTGAGATTTTTTACTTACTGATTAGCTGAAATAAATACACACTTCTTTCTAATTTCCATGCAAACACAGTAAATACACAAAATTGCATCTTGCTAAAACGTTAGCTTTTGAGCTTTTTTTTTTTTTTTTTTGGAACTTTTCCTAATATACGAGATTCCTCAGAGTGTATATTGTATTTAAAGATATAGTGCTAAATGAATTCTTGCAATAACTTTCCACAATATTTCTATGGAAAAAGCAAAAAATTGAATGGGCATTTAAATGAGAGTGGGAACTTTATCAGTATTTTTAGTAGAGCCTTTCTAGTTATTGTATTCCAATCCACCACTAAAACCCCACACAAATAGAGGATTTAAAATTATATTAATATGCAACAGGACACAGGGACTGGATGAACATGGAGATGGCATGAGGTCTTAGAAACTAAACAAAGTCGAGTTTCCAATGGGGTATGCAGCATGTGCAGGTGGAGGGTGGAAATGGAGTGAAAGAGAAAGTAGGTGATAGCTTGTTGCATTATAAATGTCTCAGCAGGAGGTATTTGGAATGGCTCCCTCACTTCCATGTTGTGGAATCATAAGGGAGTTATGCTGCATCTCAAATGAGTGCTAATGAAACCTTAATACCAAGTACCATCATATATTGTGCATATGCTACATATGATGTGGGAAAACTCAAATTAAAACTGAGGGGGAGAGAGAATATGCGATGGAGTGGCATAAAGGTTTTATCAACGTGGGGTTGGGAGGGGGTGCCTTACTCACAAAAACAAAGCTGAATTTATTAGTTCACATTTTTGTCTCCTTCTGAGACCTCAGTCTTGGCACTCACTGTAGAACTTGGGCTTATGGGCACAGGCTACAAAAATAGTTTCAATAATTTATTTTAAATCCCCTTTTTATCTTTTAATAAATACTTTTTTGACAGAATATATGAGCTCAGGGTACAAAAGTCTTACCAGCAATTGTTTGGAATGTTCTGCATTTCTCACTCCTGATTTTGCAGTCTGGAAATGTGTGTATGTGTATTTGAGTGCTTTTAAACTCCCATATCTGAGCTTCAGCCATTAATCTAGCCAACCGAAACAAAAACTTTGTAAGAAGCAACATTTCTTCCTTCATCTTCCCTCTTCATCTTGTCTGCCAGAAAATGCTTTTTTTCTTTCTCCCTCGATGTATCAGTTGCTCATCCCTTCCAAACTCTCAGCATCTGGACAGTGTACAGTTCTGGATTAGTGAGTTTGCTGTTGTATCCCAAGGGTGCTTCAAAGTTGGGAATGTGAGAGTGCTGCGCAGGCTCTCCCAATTGTTTTATATCAGTGAAGTAATGCTCATTGTAGGTATTGGAGGTCATTTTGTGGAAATATTAAAACTGCTGCCTTCCCAATGTCAGTTTTGAGTCATGCTGCCTTTACAAATCAATAAACATTTAAAATAGCTTTAAGAAAAAAAAAGGCTGGGCTCTATAGTTATGCATCATCATTTAGCTTGTAGTAATGATAGAGTTGTATGTGCAAAATCAAGCTTTTCCCGGAAAGTAACCACTGTGAAGTACTTGTGCCATTAGGAAGTAGCTTCCTATCTTCACCTTTGGCTTCAGCAATATTATTTCTGGTCTCCCACTCTTTTTCCATGGTATTTTGTTTGACCTGTCCATGGCTGTAGTTCTAGAACAACCACTACTAGTAGAATTTTTTTAAAATTAGCTGACTTCCAGTTTTCAGACTAGAATCAGGCAGAAACAGTCTTTAATAAAGATGACCTTTAGTTACACTGCACAATAAGCAGTGAGATAGGGAGGGAAAATATACTAAAGCATGAAGAGTTTGTGATGCTTCTTAGTGACAGGAAAAAGCTGTGCAAATTTTTTATTACTCAATAAGGTCAATTGGTCATTATGTTCTTACACCTATTGACTGATTTTACAAAGAAGATAAGGTAGCATGGAGAAAGGTTTTTTTCCTTCCATGACTTGTCTTCTTTCTGACCTGAAGCTTTCCCTCAGCAGGAGAAATTCCTCATCTCAGTTTTTCCTGCTTGCCCAAAATGAGTGCTTTAATAGCACCTTATCTTCTACCCTCTCCCCCATTAAAAAAAATAAAAAAATCATACATTATCTACCAAAAACAAAAAAAAAAAAAGGCAGATAAGAGGTCTGAAAGATTTAAAGATTTGTTCCTGCATCTGATAAAGTTTTAACTAGGTGGGGTTTTTTTTTGTTACTTTACTTGAATATATTTTCTCTGCTACGTGGATAATGGAGAAAAAAATCAAATCACGGAAAGAGAAATGGAAACTATTCTTGCCATAAATCTTTCCTTTTTCTCTATTTACTGAAATAGAAAATTGGCTAGGAGTTGAAATGCAGTGTGTATATGCGTGTCTGCATGCTTCTGAACGTTTCTTACCAATGTAAGAAGTGACATTTTCCTAATTTCAGTTTATATAAAAAGGCTTTGCATGACTTTGATTTTCATAACATGAAGGTCAAACAATTCAGAATAGAAACAATAATATTCTTCAGAAATTGACCCATGAAAATGTATTTCAGTTGTTTCTGGAAAACTGCCCTTCAAAACTCCTTCCCAAGTAAACTTGCAATGACATTTCAAAAACAGAACATGGATGCAGTAACTGTGGGGAATTTTTGGATTGTTTCTGCTAATTTGGTAACCACACACAAAATACCTGTTACACAAATCAAACTCTAGTATTTTACTGTCCAGGTGCCTGATCTTGTAACAGCCACCATGCTGAGAAAACATTTGAGGATATTCAGCTCAGTTTATATACGTTCTGTATTGCTTTTTCTATTACTTCAGTTGCTGATCTAACTTCCTGAGGCCTTTAACATTGAAAGAGATAAACCTACTACCCTGTTAAAGCACAAGGAATTGAAATACAGAGTAATTTGATGTCAAATAGGTAATTCACTTAAGAATTAAGGTTTCATCATGGTTTTATATATATATAATTTTTTGTTCTTTTTCATAAAGAAATAAAATGTGGTGTTGCCTAGCTGGATATTTGGGTGAGATGAATGTACTGACTGTGTAGATATAACACCCCCTTGCCTTCAGCAATAACATCGACAGGAAGGATTGTAGAACTGGAAAATCGCAGGTTTGGAGTGTCCAGGGATCTGTGTTATCTTCCCATCTCTGTCAGACTTCATAAGTGAAGCTTTGCAACAGCTTTCAGAGGTAAGAAAATACAGATCATCCACCTCTTACAGAAAGGAAAACTGAACAACAGAGCGTTCCTCAGGAACTAAAAGGCAGTGAGTGCATTTTACCTGAAGACACAGAAGTAGCCTAGCAGAATTGGGAAGCTAGCTCAGAAGCCCTCCTGAGGTTTGGTACAAAGGATTTGTGTAGCAAGTTCACCCTGAGTATTCTTTGAATGTAAACAGTCAAGTTAGGAGGCTTTGCTCTTTGCTTTTTTTTTTAGAAAATTGACGAAGAAGAAATCTTTATTTAACTTTCTGTGGATATTCTTTGACCTCTGTCTTGAGCTCTCTCTCCTTTGTTGCAGAATATTACCCAATACTTAAGAAGTATATATGTATGTGTAAAGAATACTTTATGAGTATGTTAAATAATGTATTGGAAAACATACAAGTCACTACAGTGATTAGGATCTGGTGAAGGATAAACCCCCCCACCATGTCTGTTCACAGGCGTGGAGGATTTCATGCGCTGAGAAAGCTATGGCGGAGTCCCGTGCCATGTGCTGAGAGCACAGTTGGAAAACCAAAAGGCCTGATTCACAGGGCAAGTCTTGCTTAATGTCAAGGTAGTTTTGCCTTCCTGGGTAGCACATTACTGGCCTAGTGATTCTTTTGATGTGATGCCCGAGCCCTGGAAAGTAGTTACTTGACACCAGCTGTCATTAGTATTAGTCTTATTAGTTATATGATATCTATATGTTAGATAAGAGTTGAAGCAGCTCTATAGAATACCTGGTGGATTTTTATTTAAAATATAGCTTCTTAAGGACTGAGTGTATCTGTGGATGAATATATGGGTCCATTTGTCCTACAAAGACAGACCCGTGAGAACAAATGTTGTGAGTTGTCCATGTTTCAGTTTTATAATTTTGGAAGTAATTATACCATGAATTTCTTCTATTTGTTGTCCTCTGGTTTTAGTTCTTTAAGTTTAGACCTGACCAAATTTTCTTTTTCTCTGCCTTTTTAAAGCAGGAGAAATATTTTTAGACTGAAAACCTTATGACATGATTTCTAAAGGAAATACCATGTATTGATCCATAGTCATGTGGTCTGTTGCGGTTGGCATTGTTTTATTGCCTTCTTATAATGGTTTTTATTGGTTAAAGCTTTTAGTCTCAAGTCACAGCAGTTACAAGGGAGCACTGTGAATGTCTTGTGGTTGTAAGTAGGGTATTAACCTGTCTTGTTTAACTGCTAGCTCATTCCTCTAGTGGCATCATGTTTGTCAGATCATTTTTCAACTGTGCCACACAGGTCTGTGTGTGATATTTATTCTCCCTGTAACAAGTTCTTTAATCTATAGATGGGGTACTTAGTAGGTCTGTTTTGTTCCATGCTATTATTACCATTACTTCGAAAATGAGTTTTGAGTAAGTCTTGATTTTCTCTTAAAAAAAATAGTATTAAAAGGTATATTGTGCACTCAATAATCTTGCTATGATGTGCAGTAACTGAGGCTCTTCTCTGATTTAAGTATGAGAACAACATGACCAGATGGATGTTAATATCCAGTGTAATTTCTTTTGTTGCTACTGAATTTCAGATTAGCTTCCTGTAGCCTTTCAGGTACTTTCAAAGGCTTCTCAGGGGGTCTGGAATCCCATGGTTATCACATAGCTTGTGTGAAGCTGGACCATGAGGAGATTGATGTTTGCCCTAAATGTTCCTGGCTCTGACCCTTGAAACTGTATACCGATCACACAGAAACAAACAAGCAGAAGCACAATTGTGTTAGAAGATCTGATGAACGAGCCCTGGCAGAAGCAAAAGGCAGTTTCTGTATCTGAAAAGCATGTTTCTGATGTGAAGATCAAGGAAGTATTTCTTCATCTTGAAGTAGTTTGCTCCTTTCTTTTAGCTCCCGTAAGTCACCTTTATCTCCCTCAGGTATTTGTAAGTCACCTATCGCTTCAGGATCTAAATGGCATGGGCCTCCTATGGAAGGCAGTTTAGATAAAATAACTATGTGGAATAACTGACAGACAGCAGAATCTCTTCAGATGTGAATTCATTTAGGAGAATGAATACATCCTACAGCATTTAACTACTAATATATAAACTCAGTTGCAGATATTTATACTCTACAGTATAGCATAGTTTTGGCACATTGTCCATAAAATCTTGATATTTTGAGAGTAGTAGAATTTAATTATCATCTATTTCATGCAATTTTTAATCAGTTTTCCACAGATCTATATGCTGAACTGTAGCAGGAGTAAAATAAATATTAATGAAAATACATTTAACATAATCTTTTAATAATGAAGATTGACTGGCTAATACTATTGT
Organism: Nestor notabilis; assembly: GCF_000696875.1. NCBI lineage: Eukaryota > Metazoa > Chordata > Aves > Psittaciformes > Psittacidae > Nestor > Nestor notabilis. Next base: position 24,604 of record NW_009933260.1, on the reverse strand, counting down.
ATTATAGATACGAAAATATACCTAAATTCTGAAGTCATACTGCAAGATAAGTTTCCAGAGCTTCAATTAGCAGGTGTCAAATGAAGGAATGATAGATTGGAGCAGTGTATATTTTCCTGTAGGTTAGAATGGTGATTGATAGAAGTATTTTGCAGAATGTTGCTTAAGTGTCACTGGAACACTACTTTCTGCAGCAGTAAAATTCAGCATCAGAAATCTATTGCTTTTTTACACTTAGCTTGGATTACAGGGAGAAGTATTTCAGTTTAATAAAATATCTGATAATAATCTTAGAGGAAACCAGAACTGTTCAGAAGATAAGGGTTACTTTAAGAGGAATATGTTACAGGCAGAAGTAAATTAAAGAACTTGTTAACACGTTCTAATGAAAATGCTTGAGCATCACCTGTGTATTTTAACTAGAATGCCTGGTTCACAGAACTTTAATTGTTCTCAAAACTATTGTTCCCAATAATGTTAAACTTTGGAATGATACAACTGTAGTGAATATACAGTAAAGAAGCAGATGCAATTTGTTTAGTTAAAATCTGGAAATCAAGGGAAGGGAAAGCACATCAAGAATTACCTGCTGTTTTGCTGTTATTAGAAAAGCAAAAGTTGAGGGGTTTAGGGGAGGTTTAGTTGTTTGCGCTGAGTCCATTTCATATGTTCGAGTGTTCTGCAGGTAAAACTGCTACCAGGAACTGAGTGTGCTTCAATTTATCCCCTCTCATGAGCTCTAAATCTGAAAAGGTGGCAAAAATGGCTTTTTCAGTGAGTTCTTTCACAGTGTCATGCTAGACCTAAACCCCAGAGCATCTATAACACACACACCATGCTTTGAGCAAGTAGAATACATTTTCAGTTCCAAAATAAAGTTTAATATTTTTCATCTGGAGTTGGTTTTCTACTGTCAGCAAAAAAAGACCATGGATGCAGTTGTGTATTTATGAGCAAATTTTATCTCTAAACAGATTTGTAACTAAAAACAGAAATATCTTTTTATGGGAGACAGCTGGTTGGGAGATTAAAGAAACACAGCAAGGGAGGGGAGTTCAAATTAACAAACATTCCTAGACGAGGAATGCCTAAGCTTTAGCAAGCTTTTAGCTTGCGACCTAAAAACATATCTAATCTCATCCATGGGTCTGTACTGATGGGTTTCACTTTGTTATTTGCTGATAAATCTTTGAAAAGCCCAATGTGGAGCCATAAGTCTTGTACATCTTTAAGTATCAGACAGACCCTACAAATAAGCGTCAGCCTGAAAATATCCAATTATGCCATGAGTTGGGGCTGAAATGGTGTGAAGCAGTTAAATCTAACATAGCTTGTGCTGGTAAAGTGTTCACAGGGATAAGTTGCTTTGAGCTTTCAGCAGCTTCACAGGAAGCTATAGGGTGCTTGAGCAGTCTTGCAGAGACTTTTCACCAAAGCAGATGTTTTGTTGTAGAGAAGGTGAAATTTGCTCCCTGAAGAACAAAATATCTGAATATGGACAGACAGGAATCGGCTTGTTCACAGCCCTCTCAGTGTGTAAGTCAGGTCATAATGGTACATGGTGTTGGGCATTTAAAACCCTGTCTCTCACATGAAATTGCAAGAAAATTTTCATGATGTTCCTGCTGGTATCAAGATGGTAGCCCTCAGGTGGGACCTTCTAAGCACATTTTTAATAACTCTTCAGAAAGGCAGCTTTCAAAAAAAGAGGCAATTGTTCTGTGCAGCAAGCATTTGAATAGCTAGACCTTGAGTTATTTGACAAATCTGGTTGAACTTTTCTCATAAAGTATACAGCAATATGTCATTTAAAAATAGTTGAAATATACTTGTGCATATTGTATTCTGTCTTTCCTTATTTAAATATTATTATTGGGAATGCTGCCAACTTCTAACAGAACTATTGTTTGTTTTTAAATCAGTATAGTTACATTTGGAATTGTGTTCATCTCTCATACTGTGTTCATTTTTATTCGATTTTTCAAGTTCGTCTTATAAGGGCACATCATCTGCTGGAGTAAACAGTCTCAGATTTACTGACTTTCAATTGTACCATAACAGAATCTTATTTATGATGTTCAGAAAATTTCTAGAAATATTTGGGCCACAGAGAGAAACTGAAGTATAGCATTCTTAATACCAACTTCTTCGAAGCCAGTTTTTTTTTTTCTTAAGTTTTACCTGATGCATAATTGTGGGTTTTGTGCTGTAGCTTATACAAATTAAAAAAAAAAAAAAAAAAGGGTGGAAAATCCTGTCCTCGATGTAGTTAGTTAAATCCAAGTTTCCTAATATCCATATGTTCATCACAACTGCTTTACTTGTTTAAAAACACCAGGTTTGCTCTGAAAGAATGATGAGAAAAAGGGAGACCAAAATGAACTATTCTGATAGCTAATAAATGCCAGAAAGAGGGAGAAGAATGGCCAGTATGTGACTTTGTTTTGCAGATAAGAACTTGAAGAAAAATTTAGAGCAAGTTTGTATGCTAGAAAACATGTGCTTGCACATCTTTGTGTCTGACCCCAGTTCCCCCAAGAAGCTTCTGAATGCTGATATTCAGCCAAAAATATGGCTTAATGAAGGGGATGGAGGTGAATATGAACATAAATAAGTTGAGACACTTTAGCTCTGTTCCTTAGTTTCTTGTATTCTGTTTCACTTACATGACGTTATTCCTCCTGCTCCACTCAGGATTCCAGGCATTTTGTGGAAGATAAATGATCTTATCTATGTCTTACATCCAAATTCCTCAATACACGTTTGTTTGAAAACTTGCAAAATCAAATCTTCTTAGGAAATATCAGAGATTATTTGGATGTTGTACCCAACACAAATACTAAGCCTTGGAGATTTCTCATTATTGACTTCTAGTTTGAACAACAAAATATATGGTTGGTGAAAAGCATGCAAATTAAGTTTTCAAATGGAAGTGATAAGGTCCTTAAAGCATGTTTCTGTCAAATCACAGATCCAATTGAGTTTTTTTTCTCTTTGCTTTTTTCTTGTTTGCTTAGTTGGTTGGTTGGTTTTTGTTTGGTTTTAAGCAAAATATAAAAAAAATATTTAGGCACTTAGATACATTCTAAGGGTGGGTTTCTTTGTTTTTTGCTTTGTTTTTTGTTTTTTTTTTTTCCCCTGTAAGGATTGTGACAAATATTTTGGGGATTAAATGTGGAATTTTAGAACTGTTCTCTTTACTTTTTTAGGTATATTGAATGCAGGTGTTTGTAGCACTTTATAGAATCATAGAATCATAGAATAGTTGGAAAGGACCTTAAGATCATCTAGTTTCAACCCCCCTGCCATGGGCAGGGGCACCTCACACTAAACCATGTCGCCCAAGGCTCTGTCCAACCTGGCCTTGAACACCACCAGGGTTGGAGCATTCACAACCTCTTTGCTTTTCACCTTCATTGTTGTTATTGTATATATACATTATAAAATCAGAATGCTACCTCTAAAAATCTTTCTTTCATTGCTTTGTGAATATCATCAGTTTAGATCTTTCTCACACATGTTCATGATTATATCCTAATGAAGAAACATTTTTCAAATTCGTAAGTTAAAAAAAGGAGAAACTGTATCTGATTCTTCAACCCAAGAAAGTAATGTGAGATTTGCTTTATTTTGACTGGAATTCTTTCTTCATTATGTGCAATTCTAATCCAGAACACATTTTTATTCTTCTCAAATTGACGTTCTTTCAGCATGCGCTTGGATAGAGATCTGCAAAAAGACTGAAATACAGAGTGAAAGTACATAAAAATAGTACTGGTGAACATATATTCCATTTTTTTATGGAGGGAATGTTGCCCTTTTCATACTCTTTTCTGTTGGTTTTCCAGTCGTATAAATTGAGATGGACCTGTGAATTGTTTGATGTATTTGTCTGCTATACAAAGATATTCCCTAGATATTTCAAGATTAAGTGGTGGCTTGGTGGGTTTGGTGGGGGGGTTTTTTTTTGGGGGGGGGGGGGGGGGTGGTGTTTTGGGTTTTTTTTTTTTTTTTTAAGGCAATGGAAATGTTTTTGGATTTTTTTTTTTTGTTGGGGTGGTTTTTTTTTTTGTTTTGGGTTTAGGAAAAGAAAATTAAAAAATGGGATATTTTTCATAAACAAAAAAAATGTAATCTTAACTTTTGATTTAAGCAGTGTTGATTTTTTTTCAGTGTGAATAGCCTTTGGTGCATACTGTAGCATTCACACCCTTTGGTAGGGTATATTAATCTTGAAAATATCAGCCATAAATTCATAAAGGGGTGAGTTCTATTGCAAGTAAAAACCAAACCAAAAAGTTAATAGACTTCTTTTGCTAACCTGTTTCTTAAACATGTGAAAAATAAATCAATATGGAGAACAACAGCAACTGCATGTAGAAAGGAGTACTATGAAGGAAATTCCTTCTGTAGTGCAGGTATTCATGAAGACATGCAAGTGTATAGAGCTTAGAGAGAAAGTAATCAAAAGTGGTTTTCATTTCAGAATTGGATGGAACCATTAGATTATCTGGTTTGACCTTTTATGTGCAATAAATCTTGCCCTTTAACTTTACTGTACTGGGCCCCGTGATGCGAATGAGGCAAATAGCACTTTAACAAGAAAAGAATCTAGATGGGAAAATATGAAGGCACCATCCTTCCTTAATTATTGCTGTGTTCAGTTATCCTTTACAAATATACGTCCAGTTTGGATTTTTCAGATTTAAGCATGTTTTATGTCAGATACATTTAGGATTTCCCCAGCTGAGATTGCTGCCTATTAAGTTCGTTGTATTCATCATAGAATTTAATACTGTTCTGTAAAAAATAACGTTTGGTCCCCCATGTCCTCCATTTGTCACTGAAAGTTCTTGTTGTCCCTGTGACATTACTGAGACAAAATAACAGTTTGTTGGTACAGTTCCAGCTACAAATCAGCTGCTACATTCTAGTCTTGCCTGTTTGTCTAAGAGTCTTTGTGCAGGGGGTGTGGTTAAAATAAAGTTTCCTAAGACATCTCTTTGTGCTATCTCATCTTCTGGAGTCCATACTGGTTTTGGCATCCACAGTCAGCTTTAATGAATTTCCTAGTAGTGTTTCTTTAAGTGAAAGTCAAGTATTTCCTTAAAATGAAGAGCCAGCAAAAATATTCTTATTTAATTTCACAGTTTCATTTATATGCACTGTTTGTTTTAAACGTTAATGCTAATATTTTTAATGTTTTACAACAATTTTGCCAGTATTTTCTTCGTAGTAATAATACTTATTAATTCTGTTAGGATTATGTTTATGCTCTGCAGAACTAAAATATTGAAAGTCCCTAGTAAATAGGTAATATAACGGTATATCCACAATTACAACAAAACTGAAAAGTAGGTATGTTATTTTTTGCTTTAAGCTTGTACTACTTCCCCTTATTGGCAGGGCTACATCAGCAGCAGTATTCTAGTACATCCCTGTCAACTTATCAGTGAGAATTTCAAGGACTTTTAAGTAATTCTTATTTAAATGTTGAAGGATACAATGCACTGAATGATTGCTGTCATACAACCAGGTCTAGAGTTCTGTGCAGATGCAAAGTAAGTCATTGGCAGTAAGATGAAATTAAGACAAGGATCTTAGTTCCTGTCACTCAAGCATTTTTCGAATTCTGGAAAATAGCAAGTGCAGTTGCAGTAACAATTGTAAGCACTGCAAATAACAGTAAATACATTCTTATCATACTGGAAACATTTAAAAAGTGATGTTAAAGAGAAGAAAACCTCCTGACATTAATGCAAAAAGCAAGAGGATTATGAACCACACTATTGATTTAGTACAATTATTACTGCTGTTCAGTGGTTACTTAAATGGTTAACTGAAGGTTAAGTAAGAGTAATAGTAAAGTAGAATAAAGAAGAAAAAGAAGCAGAGGATGAGAGGGAAAGATAGAGTGGAATTATCTTATCAATAGCCTCGATCAATTATTTTTTTCCCCAAGAGACTTTACAACATGTCCTATCATCCGTTCATAATTACCCCCGGCTACCGCAATAGCTTTTGCTCTCTTCTAGCAGCCAGGCAGTTCTGCACCGACAGTGTAGATTCCAATTTACTTTTATGTTGTATTCTTCATTCAAGGCATAACAAAATGCTTCTCAAGTAGAGGCAGCATTATAATTTTTCATAAAATTTCCATTGCTGTTTTCCCCTGTGAATTTTCCCAGATGGAAGCACTGTTCACTATAGCAATAGTCCAAGACATGTAACATATAGACGGGTTTGGATGGGATTAGTTGATCCTGCTATATTGTAGTGAGCAAGTCAATATCAACAGGTCACAGATGGAGTTAGACTAACAGGAGATTTTTAATAAGAATGTCTAAACCAAACATTTCTTTGCTGGATGTTTCAGTATGTTCTGCTAGATATTTTAGTCCATATAAATCCCTTTACACAGTCAAAGTTTGTGGATTTCTTTGGCTTCCTATAGGGAATATCTGTAAATACTAAGAGTACTAAGATGATATAGAAAGTTTTAATCATGACTTGTGGGGCATGTGTTGTTTATTCTTATACTAGTAAATGAGTCATTTAATACAAGAAAATTCAGAGGAGGAAATTGGCTGTAGTCCAGCTTTTCTAGTTCCATAGATTGCATATAATTCATATCCTAGCGTGGCCTGTACCAAAAAAATTGAGGAAATAAATGGAATTTTGTAACTTTGATAGGTGACTAAAGCTGTAATAAATGTTTCAGCTGAAATGGGATGAACATTTGAAGGGGAAGACAAGTTCCTTTAGTGACCCTGAAATAGGGAGATTTCATGTAGATCCGGTCTTGAAAGGCAAGACAGAGTAAGGTTTAACCTACTTTTTCTGCAATAGAGAGCAAAATAAAGCTTAGAAATACGAAGAGTAATTAATGACTGTGTAAGAATTGAGAACAGTTACTTTTTATCCCAAAACCTGAGAAAAAAAGCCTAGCAGGAGATTGTGTTTATTTCTGCATTACATACCATATTATTTTAAATCTACTTAGAGAAAAAAAGCATAGACACGTGATTTAGGATTTACTAATGTAGGTCATTAAATCTTCTGTTCTTGATCTTTTGGAATGGTTTAGTTTAAACATTATCTTGATGGATATCTTGCCACATTCAAAACATCAGTGGAGGAAAACATAGCTAATGCTTCTATCAGAAGACACTGAAGTGTGTGGACACTTTTCAAAAACATGGTTGTGTATGAACACTCCTACTCAATAGTGACAGGACTGCACTGTAGAGTCTTAGTAGTTCCCAAAAGACTCCCCAAGGAACTACTAAGAATTAACTCTTAACTGTGTTTTCTTAGACTAAGAAGTGATTGCAGCCACTCAATTAGGGCTCTAAGTGTATAGAAAATGCTCCAGGGCTTCCATATGCTCTATATTTCCATGATGGAACCTCTGCAGCTAAAAGTATATTTTTCTGCAAATCTCTTTCGATTAAGTGAACATTATACCTAAAAAACAATAAGAAAGTGCATTCTGATGTGTTTACTTTAACTGTAAATGGAAGAATTAGTTAAAAACCAAACATTTTCTTTTTTAAAATGATAGTTTAAGCAAATCTATGAAAAGCATTATAAATGAGTAAGCCCAGGGATTCCTAAAATGATATTTTATATATCTCCAGATGGTTATGCTGAATGATGCAAATAATCATGTTAATCTACTCGCTGAGACATTACCCACAAAGGATGGTGTAATGATTGATTAAAGACAGTATACTAGGTTCACCTGTTTGCTTTTACAAATCCAATGCACTTTAGTGTAATTTACTTAGAATATTCTAGTCCTCTTTTTCTTTTTTTGACTTTTTTTTCTTTTCTTTTTTTTGGCTCTGTTTTCGAAGTGTTCTATATGAAATGTTATCCTTCCATACTACCAGGAAGAGTAAGTATGGTTAGCTACAGTGCTCTGGGAAATTGCATATTTTTAAGATGAATGGCAATTAGCACATTTTTATTTTAGGATATTTGAAATACCTCTTTTCTTTCACCTTTGTACATTGCCTTGTAGCTATTATCCTCACTGTTTTATACTGCATTTGATGTCTGGTTTAGGGTTTTTTCTGTCTTGTGATTCAAATACCAAGTATTTGTGATTTTTTTAGGTCACTTCAATGTTATATTCATATCGGATTCTTTCAGACAGTCTGTGTTTTGAACGGAAACAGCAATATGTAGTTTCTTCCTGTACTTTTCCCTTCACTTTATATTGTTTTATTTGGCTTTCTGGGCAGTGTTTCATATGTCTCTATGTTTTATTGGAGGATCAACGCTTTATTTTTTATAATCATGTTGTGAACTGGAGAGTGACAAGGATCAACATATAAACAATATTTCTGTTTGCCAGTGGCATAAATGTGGATGAGTTTAGTGGTGACTTGAAGAATAGCAGCATGAGAAGAGAAATTGTATTCTGAATCAGAGGAAAATATGTAGCTGTGGAGAGCAAACAGTACTTGAAGCAACATTAACTTCCCTGTGTACTCTGTGGCCTTTACGTAAAGACCTGGTAGTCTGTAAGCCATCTTACACAATGTTAAGAAAATGGGAATCTCAAGCAGTTGTCAAGTTGGCATCTGTCAGAGCTTCCAGAAATTTTGGTGGTTTGGTCTTCTCTGACTTCTGAGCCATAGAATATGTCCTGTGTGTTCTGCACAGGTCTTGTAGATGGGGAATAGAGTTTGTATGGCTGCAGAGCATGGAGATTTATCTGTTCCCTTGTGTGTCCTGGTATGAAGAAGGGAGAGCATATTTTGATTTTACAAGTTTTTAAGTTTTTGTATCATCTTTGGAAGTCATGTTTTAGAAAGCTTTTTTCAGATACTGTTCTGTAAGAAGACGTTTTAGTAAGCAAACAGGTCAAGGCCAGATTGTGGTAGAGACGTGTATGTCTATGGTCTGGAGATGGGATATTGGACAACCCAAGGAACAAAATCCTAGATTTCCTCAGTCTACAGAATTAGCAGTTATGATCACCAGTTAGCAGACAGGATTAGCACTATGCTAATCATTCCTCTGAATTATGAGCATGTATGTCCAATTTGCTCTGATGGCTGCTCAGGGTCAGAGTGAATAGCAAAGTCATTTGCTTTTCACCCTTCGTACATGGCATGTGTCCTTTAATTACCTCAAACCGTTCTGTGCTAAAAGCTGAGAATGATGATAATTTTTTCCCTAATCACCAGAAAAAAGCAAAAGAAACCGCTCCCAAACTAACTCATCTATTATTCTATTAAAAGGAACAAGCATGTTAGTTTCCAGTGTACTCTAACAGAAACCTTTTCTGTATATCTGATGCGATGCTTCCACAAAGAGTTACTGTTACCGTGAACATTACCAAGGCAAAATGAACCCATCATTCCTTAGAGGAATTTACATAACAATGAAACTCTTCCACCCGCATATTATAAGTAATACAGTAATCTACTCGTTATACTCCCTTGGCTTTTTAAGGCTTTGCTGAAGCGTTGTACAATACACTTAATTTAAATAAACTGTTTCTTGATAAAAACAAGAAATCTGGTAGAGGTTTTCTATAATTGTATGATGTTAGAAATAATGGGCAGAATATTCTGTACATGAAAACCAGTACATCTCCATTGACTTCCAGTCAGTTTTGTGAATTAATGCTGGAATTTAAGAACTGTGGGTGTAAGTTGTGATGAGCTCAGTATGTGGAGACTGGAAAGCACTGTTGAAGTTAGTAGACTGGTTTAGGTTTAACTGAAGAAAAACAATGAGAGGTTGATCTTCCCCAAGCAGGAGCAAATTACTTCAGCTGCAATCAATAAAAGTTACTTTTATCCAGCAAATGTCCAAAATCTTTAATGCACATACTTTGTCTCTGCCCCAAAACAGTAACAAACAAGTGCAAAACAATTCAGGAGAGAAACAAAACAGAAGTAGTTAATTATGATTTATAAATTTATTAACTTGCTGAATATTCTAATGAACCAAAGCAGGAATTTAATTTCAATGCTATTCAGCTGAGGAATGTTTCCAGAAACAGCACCTATAGAAAGAAAGTAATACCTGTCAGATTATGGTTTGAGATCATTAAAAAACTGTAACCTTTTAAACTTTGTTGTCATTTTCTTACTTTCAGATAAGTGAGTAAAAGTGATAGATCATCTGCATGGTATAACTGAACCTTGTAAAGAATCATTAATACTTAATCAGTAGGAAACACCAGTGGCAAAAGCTGTAACTCAGCCACAAGTCTGCCTTGCAAAGGTATTCATTAGAGCTCTCATGCTGGTGGGGAGCATCTGCAATGCTTCCCACAAATTCCTCTGTGTATGCAGATGCTGACTGTAGCAGTTCTGCTGCTGCACCACAGTGGATGAGTTGGTGTTGATATATGGAACCAGAATCTCTCCTTCAACAGCAGTAGCACAGTCGTGTTATTTTAACGACATAGATCTCAAGGTGAGTCTGTGTTGCTGCCTGGGATAGCAAAAAAAAAAAAATCTCAAATTTTCATCTAATGATAATGAAGAAATTTTTGAGGAATTAAATATATTTGTTGATTTAAATTACTTGCAGAATTGAGGGGATGGGTGTGGTGTTAAAATACAGAGAAAAAGAGTCATTTAAAAGAAAAAAAACTGAACTTAGAAGAGACAGTTAATATGCAGTGTCCTGATGTGAAGCTGCTGCTCACGAAGATAGAGGCTGAATTGAAAGACATAGGCTACATATGCCTGCACTGTGCTAAGGTGTAATTCAGATGCAATTCTCTGTATAGCAATGACATCTTGGGGCTGGGAATGCAAGAATATAGTCCTAATAGTTTCACTCCCTGGATCCAGGTTTGGATCTAATAGTAACAGAAGCTTTACAGTGGAATAAGTGAGCTGTTGAAATCACAAATTAATTCATGTGTATGAGTGCCCTTTCCTAAGGCGTTTTATTTGATGACAATGATAATACTACTTTGTATTATGATGATAACACTTTGCATGTCTTCAGCATCTTTCATCTCAGGATTTCAAAGCACTTTACAAACGTAATGAATCATGCCTCATGACACCTTTGTAAAGGAGATGAATGACAAGTCTCATTATAAGTGCTTTGTAATGAAGGCAGATTTTTAGCATTTATATTTAATGGAGTTATGGTATTTTGCTTGTTGAGAAGGCAATGTATAATTTTTTAACATATTGGCAAGTCTGTAGGTTCTTTAGACAACATTTCATTTTATCTCATTCTTTCCTTTTTTTGATGTAGATTAGTATTACTTGGAATCTGATCAAATTTGTTATTCTTTTTTAATTTCCTCTTACCACTGCTAGTATTTAAAAATATTAAAAAAACCCCAAAAAAACAAACAAATCTCAAACATTAGAAACACTTCCTACTTTGAACAGAAGATCTTCACCTTTAGAAAGAACCTGCATGCACTGAGATGAAGGTTCTTCCTAAATCTTAGCCACCATCAGAAACTATTTTTCCCACGGTTTGAGCTGGTAGCACATAACACAGGTCATCAGTGTATTTAATGGCTTTCCTGTATTTTGCAAACCTATTTCTGTAATCAGGTCAAAGGTCTATTTTTTGACATATGGATCAAATATTTTCTTTTCTTTTTTTTTTTTTTTCCAAGTACACCTTAGGACGATTACAAAAGAATAAAATGTTTTTGTAGTTTTCTATGGAAGAACTATATGATAGAATTATGAGCAGCACCTAATACACGTTTTCCTCTTTTATGCATATCCATGACTTTCTAGTTATATGACAGTTTATTACAATGGGTTATCTAATCCTCTCTCTTTGCCACTTAGATACACAGGTTTTCAAATATGTGCTTTCAAGGACTCTGACTACAATAAAATATTTCAATGGCCAATGAGGCTTACCTGTTAATTCCATCCAGAAAATGCATACTGATGTGATAAGCTTGTTATTTTGAACATTGAACTGCTTTTAAGAGAACTTCACTTAACCATTTTCATCAGTCATCAGATGTCATCTAATCTGCACCATGAATAAGTTGACATTTGTGCTCAGACTTTGTTATATCATTATAAATGTTTGTTTTTACACATTTTAACTGCTTCCTTTTCACATTTCATTGCCTCTTACATATCTAATATGTATGAAGATTGATAAAAATATCCTGCTCTGTTTTTCCTGGGAATATGTAAATTATAAAAAGATGTTTATGCTGGATATAGTATCATGAGAACCCATCCATAAGCTCCTCGGGAACAAAGTCACAGAAGTACTTTATTACCAAACTAGTGAACTTCATAATTTGGAAATTCAGTGGAATATTTCTGTGCACTTTGTTATCATATTATTTGATACAAACACTCATAGGTGTTCTCATAAAGCTTACTTAAACTGAGTAGAGAATGGAATATTTTCCATTTCTGTTAGCTGAATGCAACAATTTAAACTTATTTTCTCAATGAAAGTCACAAAATATTTTTATTGTTGAACTAAATGTGTTCTGCTAAAAGAAGGTGCTGTGGTTACATTTTAGACATTTAAATTTGAAAATTTAATTTTAGCTACATTTCATTTTGGTTTGCATCTATAAATGACATTTTTACCTGTTTTGTTTGAAATATATGAAAGCAGTATTTTGACTTTTCTAAAATGTTTCCCTTCCCAATTCCTCTCAGTCAAACCTGTATACTGGATTTAACATCAATTTACAAATAGCTTGTTGTTAAAAATTCAGTTTAACATTTTGGCAGATAACTAATACAAATTCAAGTAAATCTATTATGGAAATGAACCCTCTAAGCTGTAGCTAATAAAAAGACATGCAAATTAAGGCCCAAATTAAACAAGGCACTGAATATTTTGTGCTGAAAAGAAATACTCTTTTTGTTAATTGGAATTTTAATTGGAATTTTACAAAAGCTGAAGTGCCAGATGCTTTGAAAGGTAGGAAATTGAGTGCCACAAGGGCTATTTGATTTAAGACAGAGAGGTGAAACGCACAGAAGCCATGGATATAACTTCAAGCTGCAGAAATAATTGTATAGAATGGGCTACTTGGGAATGCCATGTAGGTCATGCTTCAGTATATGGTATACATGTTTTGGGTGTTTTATTATAATGAATGAAAAATACCGGTTCGTATTTCCTAGTGACAACTTTGTTTCTAGAGAAAATTTTAATACTTTCTTTGGTCTTTTTTATCAGTCTGCAGCCTTTCTGTCTGATTTCAGACTGTAATTGCTCTGAGCAATAAAAGTAGACTCTTTTACTCGTTTGTGAATTTCAGTTCCATTTTATTTCAGAAAAACTGCTATATAATTGTATGAAATGTACACTAGAGCATTGTTGCATCATATCATCCAACTAATAAAGAAATCACTTCAGAATTAGAGAAGACGTTTCCTCTACGATTTTTCCTCAGCCAGATTCAAGGGCAGTAGAATATAAAGACCTTTTCAAATTAGCCCACTACACAATGTTTCCTGTGTAATGTATAATGACTATACGTAGATTATTTGAAATAATTCTGTTGGTGTCTTTAAAATCTGTATACTTCAGTTACTACAGCACATCCCTGAAAAGGATGATTTACAGTGCTTGATTTTCAGGGTTAAAGGTGCAACAATACTTCGTTGTACAGAACCATTACAGTTGTACTCAGAAAGCATGCGAGTATTTGCTTAACGTCACGATTTTGTACATGCATACATAAGCAAATTGAAAGGACACACAATACGCAAAATAGCACACATGGTCTGGGAATGTAGCATTATTCTCTTCTCAGTATCTCTTACCTGTAGATCAGCACCAAAAGAGAATGCACTGTTTTTTAATTAGTTTTTTGGGATTCTCATTTATTCAGGAAAATTTATCAACTGAGCCTGAGAGTTTCAGAGTTACCAGAAGATGGATATTGTGTCGTCTTATGCCAGATGAGAAATTAATTTGAACAAAATGAAAATCATCCTTTGCCTCAAGAATTGGAGATTAGATTGTTTCTCTCATCTCACTGATGCTCTTAGAGTATCCTGCAAATAACAGCTACAAAGGTTTAAAAGCACAGGCCTCGAGACAAAAATATTTTTTTCCATTAAATTCTATTCTATAGGAATACTATTTAAGGAATGAAGGAAAGCAATAAGAGGCATCATCATTGGAGTCAATACTCAGACATGAAAGTGCTGAATTTTAGTCTCATGCCCAGGAAAAAGCAAAGTAACTCAGACCAAAACATTGAAATGTCTTCTGAGTTGATTTCAGTGTGGGTCTATCACAAACACAATTAGGTAGCCAAATGTGGACCTTGATATCAAAATACATATATATGTTCTTTAATTAGGTAGTCAAATGTGGACCTTGATATCAAAATACATATATATGTGCTTTAAATCTATACTGAAAGTTTTATTGAATGAGTAGCTGGAAGAATAGCATAGACCTCTATCTAGTAATGTACATGGGCTCTCATAAACGCACTTGGAGTTCCTTTCCACTTGTTTGCAGTCTTGCTGCAAACTCTGTTATACTCTTCTATGCTCTGTTATACTCTTCCATGATGTTCCGTTTCTCTGCCAACTTCCAGGTCCTTAAAACAGGTTCTTTTGGCAGCTGTAAATGCTCTTATCGGCAACTGCATTTGAAATTTTTCCAACTCTGACAGTTGTAAAATCTTGCAAATTGAAAATCCTTGGGTCTCCTGGGATGTAGCTGTTTAAGATCATGTTTAATCTCCTTTTAATATCCTCTCAGCAGTTTGATCCTGATCTTACAGTGATGTAAATTCAAAGTAACTCTCCTGAAGTCAATGTAAAATCTAAGTAAGCCAATGGTGTTATTTTGGATTTATGGCATGAGAACAGGAGCTGGCATAGCATCCTTATGTTTTAGCTCATTGAAATAGCAAGTGTAAAAGTTTCTGAGTAGTATACTCTTCTTTCTTCATCTTTACTAGCGAAAAGTTTGGTTTGCTTTATTTGAGCTTGATCTGACTAATGACATTAATAATTAGCAGTTATGTACTCCAGCTTCTTTACCTCATCTGTTTGCTTCTTTATTTTGCAATCCTCCTATAGAGTCTTTGTCACTTTTTAACAGAACAGATACTGAAATGGTACAGGAACAGTATTAATTTAATTGCTTAAATGACTGCACTAAAAGAAAAACAAATTCACTTGTCTCTGCATGATCAGGAGCTTCAGACATTTGGGTATATTTCTTAATCTGGGTTTTCATGGACACTTGTTGCTGTCACTATTATCAATTTTAGTATTACAATTAAAAAACTAAACGCCTGTGGATCTGAAGTCTTCCTTCACACTTGAAAATCTTCACATTTGAAGTCTTCCTTCAAATGTGTGAGTGTGTGTAACTCTTGAGGACATAAAGGTGTTATTTATCAATCAGTACTCTTCCTAAATTCTCTAGTTTTGGTATTCTGGACTCAAAATTTTCAAATACTATGATCTGTCACAAGCCATGCAGTCCAACTAAAACTTCAAAATAATGATAAACTGCATTATCAAATTGAAAAAGAAAACACCTGTGCCTATAATAAGTACTTTATATATGGCACCATAAAAATCAAGTTTATAAGAGGTAGCTCTATGACTTTATTTGTAGAAGGCTAGATAAGACTCCAATGAAATGAGTTTTAAGATATGAGGAATCTATTTACTGGCTCATTTTAACATCTTGTAGTTATGTTACTGAAATTTCAGACTAGTACCTTGGTCCATTCAGGACAGCTCTCAGTGCCTGGTATGGAATACTGGGTAGGCAGCAGTGGAAGAGAATATCCACCTTTTTTTATTTTTCCCTGAAATGCTGCAGAAGGCAACCCTTTTCCAAGAGGTTGCTTAGACAACATTCCCTAAAAGCAGAAAGCAACTACAGAGAACCTCTTGGAGGTTACTGCATAGGAGAGGGCTGCAGGTACTGCTTTACATTCCATGGAAATGAGTTCATGTAGATTCTGAACAGTTTAGTGAGGGCTACTTGCACATTCCTACTGCAGCAGTGGGAAATGAAGAAAGATGAGGCTTTCTCCAAGTAGGTCTCATGAAAGCATTTTCCATGGATTAAGGGCTCTGAAGATCCAGAACATATGCAGTTTTCTCCAATACTCCTCGGAAAAAGCCATTCAGATGTGTAAATTGCATTAAATGACTATGTAAGGAATTTTTTTGTGTTGTATAACCTGAATATAGGCTGAAGAGGCATATTCTGTGTGGAAAATCACATTAGTTTCTTTTTTAAATATGCATTTTTCTTCGTTTGTTGATTAAATTTGTCTATTGGATTTTCAGATGGAATACGTTTTTCTTCTAGTTGTATTTGACAGTGTGGCAGCATAGTTTGAACATGTTTTCCACGATTTGCTAGCACCTACAATATTTCATTCAGAAAAAAACTGACATTGTTTGATGCATTAAGCATCAGTGTTAATCTACCTTCTGATTTTGAAAAATGGAAGGCAAACAGTAACACATCTCAGCTATTGAATCAACAGAAGATTTGTGTTTGTTTTTTTTGTTGTTTTGTTTTTTTCTCAAAACCTAAAAGACATTAACAGATATACAGAAAAAATAACCAAAAGCACCAAATGACAAAACAAAAGCATTATAAAAAGCTGTATTTCTTACTGGTGTCATAATATACAGTGGGGACAGAAATCTTGGGTTTTTAAGCATGGAAATATCAAAAGCTAAGATGGCATAAGAATTTTTCTACAGTAGTTTATATGATTGTGGCTGTGACATTATTCCTCTTACAGTGGTAGTGTATTTGTAGTTGCTGCATAAAGATACACAGTGGGTCTCTGTGATGAGTTGAGCTGCACAGTTGAAGACTTACCAGCTAATACTTGTCTTCATGAGCAGTTACTGGTTGGTCAAAGGATAAAATAAGCTTGTTCAGTCCTTTCTTACGTGTGGATGCCGCAAAGCTATGAAGCCTGAGCTAAAGCTCACAGAAGTCAATACGAAGCCTTTCTCAACTTCTGTAGTCATTGGACATGCCCTATTGAAATCTCCCATCTTGTTCCTTCAGATGTAGAACCTTAATGTTTATACTAGTTTCTAACAGATGCCTAAAGGACACTTATTTTTTTTTTCATAGAAGCTTGTTAGATTATCTATCTAAACTTGACTTAAAGATAAATACATATCTGAGCTTCCTGAAGAAAAGCCTATCATTTTCAAGCATGCCTCTCACTCACCTCTTGGAGTGATTTATAACCCTTGACCTACTTGTACATGGAACTAAAACTGCTGTGTAATACTGGTTTTATATTATTGGGAAATACAGAAGGAAAAAAAAAAGAATCACAAGACTCTAAATAATCACCTGGGCTCAAACAAAATGATACATAGGTTTTAAAAAAAATCTTGCTGATCAATGAAATTTTAAGCCACATGGCAGATTGATAGTAAAGCAGCATCATTTCATTTTTCAAGAAGTTTAGTAACTGAGATTGTTTACTTGTTTTGTGATTGATTACTGTATGAATCATCTAATGTTTTTAGTTATGATTCATCTGACAAACTCTAAAGTCTTTTATATTTTTATCTTCTGATAAAAGCAATATTAAAGAATTACAATCTTGTGGACTTCAAATAGTCAAGCAGACAACCTGTATTTCTTTTTATAACTCTTTTATTCCAGCTCATTAGAGAAACATTATTTAGTGTTTTTTTTCTGTAGCAGATAGATGTTAATACAGTGATAGCATATCATGTGGTTCAATATTATGTATGGCTTAAAGCAGAATTTATAGATAAAGGTAAAAAATTTTGTCATTATTTTTCTGGTCTATATAGGACAGCTGAATTTATAATTGTTTACTGAACTCTTGCAATAATGATAGTGATTGATTCCCTGGAATCATGCAACATGGTTGTTCATATAATGGTGTAAAAATGCCTTTGATTATGGCCTCGTATGGCTCGAGAAGTAGCTACGGGCTCATAGTACCTGGAATAGCAAGGAGACATACGCAGAAATCACAAATAACAATCTGGAATACTTGAGGCGCATGCTGGGCAAGATTGACTATCTCAAGCTGTGGGCATTAAATGAAGAAAGATCTTTGTGCTAGATAAGCATGACTGCCTGGTGTTCATCAGTACAGAAGGGTTAACAGCTGAGATTACAGGAACATCATTCTCTTTTAAATCTTCTTGGGCACTGTTTGGGCTATTTACAAACTGATGAAAGATATACCCAATACACATGTAAAGAGTATTTGCAGCAGGAAGAAGTACATTCTGACAAATCAAATGTGTATACTTTAAACAAAAAAATGGAAAATTGAAAGAAAAAAAAGTAAAATTGTGAAGACATAATGGATTTTTTTTCTTAGGTTTTGGAAGAAGCACAATCATTAATTGTACAGCACAACCTGGACAAAATAAATGACACTCAGAAATGGAATTAAAAGACATAATTATTACCAGCTATTTACTATACTTTATCTTACTATCAAATGATGTGTGTATAAGCCATGAATGCTCTCTAGTAAGAGGCAGTCATTTTTTTCAAACTTGTTTTCTAATAAAGTAAATCATATAAGTTAGAAGTTCAGTACATTAGAAGAATATATTTGGAGACTTCATTCTGCTCGATAGCCTATGTAGACAGTGCCATACACACAAATGTGTGTGTGTACACACATATGTATAAATGCATTTCTTTCTTTTAATGTATGAAGTCAGAAATTAAAAAAGTTTCAGGTTCCTAACTAAATAATACCTTGTCTAAATGAGAAATTTAATTTTCTGATCTATATTTCTAAAAACCCATTAGCAAAAGACATTGATACATTAAAAAATTCAAGATCTGACTCGCCACTGAGGCCTTTTTTCGCCCTGAATTCTTTTGCGCTGTAATTTTTGGATACTAGTTTGGAGCTATAAATAGGGTTTATACATTGGTCATCAGATCCTCTGCATACAACATTTTTCAATTAATGTCCTTCTGAATACTATTCTTTGGTAATCTACTTTGGTACTGTAAAAACCACCCATCTGGGGCCTCATCTTAGATTGGGTCAAGTCTGTAACCCAAGGCAACCAAAAGGCTGTTTCAGTGCCTCTGAAAGATTTCCCAGCCTTGAGAGAACCCTTCAGAACATAAAAGCTGACTGGTTCAGTCCTGCGTGGTCTTCGGTACATCACAGTATAGCTGAGGAAATGGGATGATAGCCAATATGCTGTTGCATCCTTACTTATCACAACACTTTTTAAAACTGAATAAAATAGTCCCAAAAGATTCTGAGGACTGTAAAATGGTCGCAAAGCTCTAGTGAAAGAAATGTCTAATTGTACATACTCAGTATATACTAAAGCATTTCCTCAGATTTTGTAAATCAATATAGCACTTCTCATCAAACTCTTAATAAAAACAAATGTAGCTTTAAAAGGTATCTGAAAATTGGAGAAAAATAGTCTTCTATTCTACTGCAGCCTAAATGAAATTGGACTCAGTTCTGTTGTCTTTTATGGATAGGCAGGTGCTTATTCTGTGCCTGAGTCTGGCCACTTGGGTTTGACTGAAGATGAGGATTTTCATTTTCATCATGAAAACAAGTTAAAATGTGAAATGTCATCAAGGCCAGACTCCATCTGCAGATGAATGAGAAGAGATTTTCCTGAGTCTGTTGTGGGAATTAGACCTTTTTTGTAGTGAACAGGGAAAAGAAAACAAACCCAAAATACCGGTTCCTCCTTGATATATGAGGCACATCAGTCCTGTATTTGAAAGTACCACCTTGGGCACCACTTGGAATAGATGATTCAAGTTGGTGATTTATCAGCGTAGGTAGTGCACTTATCAGAAGCTCCATGTGCATATCTGAAATCCAAAAAACCACCACTAGCCCCAAACCTTGCATAGCACTGTTTATAGAATTACAGTATTTCTGTAGTTCAGTTTAGTTTTTACTGTAATCCTCTTCCCATTTTGAAATATCCTTTTGTCTCCAGGTTTCAACTCTTCAAGTATAATGCAAAATAGCCAAAGATAGATTTTTGCACTGCTAGCTTCATGGAAATAGTTTCTGTATCAGTTGCTTTGGGTAGAATTTTTTTAACCTCAGTGGTTTTGCCTTTTTTTTAACCTTTCTCTCAATAAAGCACTTGTTATGTTCTTATATTTCTACAAGTAAGACATTTGTTATTGGAAAAAACAGCTTTAGATTCCAGCTGCTTTGAGCTGTCCATTCTTCATTGTGTAAAACAAGATGCATGCTTCTGTTAAGTTATACTCTTCTTATACACTTCTCACTGTATGGTGGCTTAATTAGTTTTCATTTTTTTTGGAGTCATTAAAGCATTTTTTTTTTCTCTCTCCTTCAATCTTGCTCACCCCCACATTTTCACATAGGAATCAAATTTTACTTTGTTTCACTAGCAAAATGACACTGAAATTGAAGGGCATTTTGGACAAAAGCCTTGTTCAGACTATGTGGAATATTCTTTATTATAAACCTCTTCTCTTTCATTGTCTCTCTCGCTTCTTCCTGAACTCACAGCTCCTGCAGATAGCACAATGCTGTTCATGTGCCTTTTAAGTCCCTAATACTTTCCAGGTGAGAAGAAAAGTGGAGGGAATTGCAGGTTTGTTAAAGGTACCTGAGAAGGAGGAGAGTCTGTTGGAAGCCATGTACCTGTAGGGCTTGGAGAAAACAGGGTCAAAAGATGGAAAGGAGTTTATTTTTTCATACTTATACATAGATGTGTCCAAGCTATTGAGTAAATGCAACATTGATAAATTCTTTCAGATTGTGAAAGCTGTTTTCGAGTTCAGTATCTGAAGTTCACATTGCAAGCTTTTTCATGCACCCTAATACAAATGTCTAGCTTAAACTTATACCTGCTTATGCTTATTTCATGAACTCAGTTGCAATGTTTCCTAGAACAATGATTCAATTAGAAGTGCATGTACCCCTTCGAATGCTTAGGAAACAAATCAGCGAGCTTATTTTCAAATGATAAATGGGTTAACTTACGAAGAAATGAGCAGCATTTTAACAAACTTCAGGTTCTGTAAGCCCACAGTAGATAAAGAAGCCTTTTCTTAGGTTTTCAGATTTGTTATCACAGATGTTCTTAACCTAAATATATGGATATGCAAAACCAAATAATGTTTAAAATATGTATAAACTTCCTTTATTTATGTCTGACACTGGTTTCATTCTGACACCAGGTTTTAAGCAGCTGTAAATGCTAACTCTGGATCTTGCCATACTCTCCTGCTGCTCTGCCATGACTTCCATGCTAGCAGGATAGCTAAGGCCTGCTTTTTTGGTTTGCATCTGACATTTTGTGAAGAGAGGTGGCAACTGTGCTTAGAAAGATTTCCCACTAGTTAATCTGATACTGTCCACATTAAATTTACACTGGCTTCAACATGCCATTCATCTAGTCTAAGGCTTCATAGATGAAGAATCACCAACCAGTAGAAATAGTCTGCAAAGGCAGAAATTTGCAGTAGATTATCCTCTTTTTCTTGACTTGTTGCGATGCAATATTCCTGAGCTTGGGGCAGGTGATCCTTGAATACCAACCTGTGTTCTTGGCCCCTCTATCTTCTAGGGCTTTATCCCATGGAACCTTACTGAGCCGGTTCCTGAAGAGGCCAAAGTCTGCTCTCTTGAAGTCCAGGGTAGTGAGCTTGCTGCGTGCCCTTCTCACTGCCCTGAGGATCTTGAACTCGATCATCTTATGATCGCTGCAGCCCAGGCTGCCTTGGAGCATCACATTCCCCACCAGCCCCTCCCTACTGGTGAGCACAAGGTCAGCCATGGCACCTCTCCCTATTGGCTCTTTTATTACTTGCAAGAGGAAGTTGTCTTCCACACAATCGAGGAATCTCCTGGATTGCTTGTGCCAGACCGTACATACTCAATTTTAAATGGCTTAAGGTAGGTGAAGTTAATTTCACAGTGGTTATTAATGTAATCAGACTTGGGAGTTGGCCAGAGGTGCAAACACATAGATTTTAGCAAAAGTTTTGCTTTAATTTTGTTTGCAGATAAGGACTGTTTATCCATAGAACCTGTAGGAAGATGGACAAATGAGAGAAAAATAATAGCAGAATCTGATTAGTTTACGCCAAGATTTCAATACAGAAGGAAGTGAGGAAACAAGCCACTCACCAGATCAGATGTTAACGTGTCACACTCATCTGTTAATGTGTCTTCTTGAGTGAAATTAATGAAACCTTTCCTTATAGATCAATATACTCTTTGACTAGAAAATATTATGGGTACCTATTGTATATGCTTAATTAGATTAAAATTGCTTTTGCATTTCCTTTATATTAAAAAAAATCTGATCTCAGCAGTTTAAAAAAGGGAATTACAAAAGTCATCCCCTCCACTGTGCTGCTAAAGCCAGCAAGAGAAGAGAAAAAGGGAAAAAATCCTCAGCCAACTGCCCAGCTCTGGGCTTCAGCTTAGTGGCAATTTTGGCAGAGCTGCACTAAGTAGTACTCACTGCAGTGTATCCATAAAGAAAACAAATGGTAATTCTCATACTATCATCACAGGAGATTGATGGTGTCCATTAAAGGCAATAGGCTTGGACTGGGACTGTATGGAACTATTCCGGGACACATTTCCCTTTCTCTCGTATTTTCTGTCCAAAACCAATTTGTTGACAAAACTGCTCCAAATTAATGTGTATCACCCTCCTTCCTCTGCTACATCTTCCCAAAAACATTCTAAAGTGATCCTTTACATGTTTTATTTCTTGATGGCTATTTATTACTCCTTGAATTTTATATCAAAAAACATTCCTAAAACTAGTTTTCTTAGCACCACAGCCCTACTCCTATCAAAGTGAAGTGCTTAGTATTTCAATACCAATTAATTAGTGGTCTTGTTACCTCATGCTTTTGGCTCAGCCCAGCCTGTTTCTGAGTTTGCTCACTGTTTTCCCGTGCCTGTCTACACCAGGGCTGCTTTACTGGTTACTTGCCTGTCCCATGCTCAGCTTGCTGGTCTCGGTGAGGCCCTGGGTGCTGCTCAGTGCCCTGTGCTACTTTGCTCTGCATTCACCTCAAAGCCCTTCCACCCTGCACCCTTCCACTTCATGGTGCACACACACCATTCCCTGCTACATTTGTGAATAAAATTGTGAACTCTCAACTGCTTTCTGAAGCATACTTTAGCCTTAAATTCTCCAAGGCCCCCACCTCTGCAGCCGGAACACTCCTGCTTTTTCCCTGGGGCTGATGTCAGACAGGACTGAGGTGGTTTAGCTGGAGAAAAGGAGCTCAGGGGAGACCTTACTGTGCTCTACAACTGCCTGAAAGAAGACTGTAGCAAGGTGGGAGGTGGTCTGTTCTCTCAAGTAACAAGTAATAGGACAAGAGAAAATGGCCTGAAGTTGTGCCATGGGAGGTTTACACTGGATATTAGGAAAAATTTCTTCACCAAAAAGGGTGTCAAGCACTGGAACAGGCTGCACAGGGAAGTGATTAAGTCAACATCCCTGGAGGTGTTTAAAAGATCTGTAGACGTGGTGCTCACGCACATGGTTTAGTGGTGGACGTGGCAGTGCTACATTAATGGTTGGACTTGATGCATTTGAAGGTATTTTCCAACCTGAACTATTCTATGATTCTATGACTTGCTACCATGCTGTGCTAAGTTCAGTGTCCCTTGGCCTGCTTAGGATGCATTGTTTATCAGCTTTCCTCCTTCTAGATTCTTTGTTTGTACAGTGGCAGCTTTTGTGTCAATTATTTTTTTCTTCTTTGCCCGGAGTTATTGGCAGAGCTAATTAACCACAAAACATAAAAGCATTGCTCTTTGGGCTGAGTGGTGTGGTCACAGAGCAGTGTGAGTGCTGCCTTGCGGTGTGGGAGATGAACAGTCGGGTGGGTGGCCTGAGGATAGGCAGATTATCTTCACAAAGAGGTATCTAGTTATTTCCAACAGCATATGCAATCCTTATTTTTGAGGGGCTGCGCACTGCATCCTTCTTTGCTCTCTCCGAACTGCTCCACAGCTCCACAGATGGCACTGACTATGCAGACAGACACCTCAGAGCACACAAGTCTTGGCCTCTGTGAGGAAAGCTGGTGGGTGAGAGGGGACTTGGTGAGCTCAGGTGTGCCCGTGTGGGCATGACGAAAGGGCGCTACATGGTGTCTCTGGGTGTGGATAGGTACATCAACTCAGGGCATTTCTCCCTGGGCTTGTAGAGCTCAGCCCTGCCTGGGAATTAATTAGTGCTGTGGTT
>NW_009933260.1:0-310 GCF_000696875.1 Nestor notabilis | reverse complement strand
CCCCCCGTCCACCTCCAGTGGGAGGGCAGCCTGCCGGGGCAGAAGCCTGGCCTCTGTGCTGCACCCGACCAGGATTTTCCACATCTAGAAATGCCTGGGGAACTTTTTCGGTGATTTCTCCATTTTTTATTTTTTTTTTTCCCTGGACAAATGTCTGCTCATGACAGGAAACATGACTGGATTCGGTATAAAACGCTCCCGCTGTTTGTGCAGCTCAGACGGTTTCCCTGCCTGTGCTCCGCGGTGGGGGTAGCCCCGCTCAGAAGCCCTCCTGCAGCGGCGGTGGCCTGGCTGCCTGCGACAGGGGCTC
>NW_009933259.1:23580-40680 GCF_000696875.1 Nestor notabilis | reverse complement strand
ATTATAATAAATAGCATTTAAATAATTATAATAAATAGCAAATTTTGATTATAATTTTATTAAGTTTTACATTTACTCTTACGACTCTGAATTAGACGTAGTTCAATATTATAAAAACACTTTGAACCTGCTTTTTTTTTTCAATATTTTCTGAAAAACAGGAAGAAGTCTTGCCAAATACCTTCTTAGGTGTAGTCCCAAAGAAAACTCCTACTGATTATTAATAGAGGAATATGTATAGTGCCTCATGCATTGTTTTAGAAAAAAAAAAAAAAAGAAACTTGAAGAAAAAGCAAAGAAAATTATATACACTTAATCAAAAGGAAGCAAAATGTGTTCTCAGTAACAGAGAGCTGACACTGACAAGTTTTGTTCACAAATTTGAGACATATCTAAGGATAAGCAAATAGCAAGGGCAAGCAGTATTGGGCATAAATAAATAGGAGCATATACAATATTTTTTAAAGCAGGATGGGCTTTATTAGTACTTACTATAAACTTACCATAAAGAGTTAACAACTGACTTAGATTTAGGGCCAATTATATTAGATACCATATGGATACAGAAATTTATATATTGTGCAGAGAAGTAAGAAGCTGTGAAAAAACCCATCAAACCAAACCTTTAAAGACTGGCATTCCAGTATGTCACAGAATGTGAATATTCCAACTTTCTTCCTTCCCTGATGTAGTGAACACTGAGAAGCAGAGGCTGATAGAGGACATATGGAATTTTGCCTCCATTGCTTTACTATGATGTAATTTTACTTTATGCATTTGCTGATGTAGCGAATTACCACTTCTTTCTTCACCAAAGTAACATGGAAATAGGTGCGACGTTCTGCAACATCATCTTCATACAAGAGCTCAAAACTGTGACAAAGGGAATAATGCATATATAATACATATAAAAGTGACATCATGATGGAAAAAAGAATTTCCTTTTAAAGCAACTCAGAAGAGGAAGAAAAAAATGTACTCAACACTATAGTGTCAAACATAATGCTTGAAGTCATTATGTTAATAAATGTCCTAATGTTGCTCCAGAATACTACTATGTGCAGTTTCTTGTTCATCAGAGTAACAGAGTTACAGAGCATTGTCCAGGATAGGATACTACTGCTTAAAAATGTATTTTGTGTTTATGGGTTTGCTGGTACAACCTACCTTTGGCAAAAAGTCTGGTTATCAATATTTGATAACATAAAAATGGGGGTGTACACAGTGTGTATGTCAATTGAATATGAAAAATTGTCTGGGGTGTATTTGCTCAAAACTGATCATATCAAAAAGAAACATGGGCATCAGGCAGATGGAACAATAACCAGGGCAAGAGACACTGGAAACAAAAGGCTTAACCTGAAAGGAAGTATAAAATAAGTAAAAAATTTTGTGACAGCGGAGAGAGAGAGTAGAGGGCACAGCTACAGTAAAGACCATGCCAGAAGTAGTCCCATGCCCACCCACCATGGGTGCTGCCTGCAGCCACTTCCAGCTTGCCCACAGCTAACATAGGTGCACCCTGAGGACCCCATCCTAGGTGCACAAGGGTCTCTTCCTGGGGGTTGTCAACTTTTGGGGTAACAAGGGATGGCACAGGGCTCAGCTTCCATACAGCAGGGATGTGCAGGCTGGGTTCTGTCATGCTCAGACAACGCAGCCTGCAAGACTTACATGGGGAGAGTGCATGTATCTGTGTGTTTGTATGTGTGTATGCACAATCAGAACTTCCTGGGATTAGGTATAGAAGGATGTTTCAAAATTTGCAGGTATTAACTTTTTCTAAGTGTCTAGTGATGTAGTTTATCCATTATTGTACCTGAATAGAAAGTTCACTGATTGCTATTTAATTATGTCATTAATAAATTAATAAATCACTTAAATTCTGATTTGATTTAAACTATGTAATTTTTCCTTGCAGCAATAAGTCTTCACTTTCATCTATGTTCTGGCTAATTAAAAAAAAAAAAATGAAACATCCAGAACACAGCAGTACTGAATGTTTATAATCTCAATAGGTTGATAATGTTCAGTGAATCCATATGAAATATCAACTAACTCTATAATTCTATTATACATTTTTATTAATGCATACTGAAGGGCTTTGCTTATCTAAGCAGCAACATCATCTCTATGAGCAATAGCTAATATGCACCTTGGGGCATAGACTGATATTAAGAATACAATTTTTATATTTAGGCACTTTCAGAAAAATAGAAATTTTAGATAAATCAGTACCATTTTCTGTAAAAATACATTAAGTAGTAAAAGGTGCAGAGACTATGAAATAACCCTCATGTAGAACATTCATAGCAACAAAACCTTAAATATCAGTAGTGATTATTTATGCAACACTGTTGCAGTGAAACCTATTCATATTTTTCTCCATTTGCAGTAAGATATGGACTACAGATCTCTTGCCTGCTTCTAAGGATTACTTAAGACCAAATATCAGAAAGCTTTAATCCACTTTGAACAATTTGGAAACTTCTTAGTGAAGTGAAAACTGGAAAAAATAATGAGAACTATAGATTAATATTTACAAAGTATAGAAAGAAAATACAAATTAGAAGTGCCATCCATATCCTTAAGCTCATCCTGGGTTTCAGTGATACAATGATAAAAATGATTCGCATTACATTGGAAGGCCCTTTCTTTCAGTCCATTCACAGAAAATATAGTAGTACTTTCCTGAAAAGTCTTGGATTTCCCTATAGTTTAACAAGGTTTCAGTCACAACACAGGTAGATATGATGGAAAACTTATAAAATTCTTAACAAGGCTAGATATGAAGAAATTCAAAATAATGTAGGTCAGATCTTTCCACTTGTTTGAGCTGTGATTTGAAAAAAGAGAATTAAATTCCCATCTCTCACTGACTTTCACTGGGATTTGGGCACCAGAGATTTCTTTAAAAACCCTAGCTTTTATTGAAAATTCTCACAGTCACTTTGAGAACCATCCTCTTGTGTGTCAGGTGCACTTTAACTGGATTTGAATGCAGTTACTCCTCCCCTCACTGGACTCAGAGATACTCCTTTGTGAGCTGTAATGTGGGCTCTTCAATACATTTAGTTCTATGAATAATTAATGTCTCCTGCTCTCACCACTTGATTTCCAGTTATTTGCGTTGCATGCAATATGCTGAGCCAGTTTCATAGTGCCTAGGCTGAAATGCAGGTTTCCAATCTTATTAAGTGTAATGGGATATGAAAAATAAGAGTCTGAATAAAAAAAAGGAGCTGTAAACCTGTCTCACATTTCTTAAAACTACTAAAAGTAAAACCTTCAATAAAGAAAACATAGGTGTTGCCTACAGAAGAAGTGGATGTTTCTAAGCAGAAATTCAGTGATATTAAAGCAGAGGTTTTTGTTTGAGTTAGGGGTTTTTTCAGGGTTTTTCTGTTTGGGGTTGGGTTTTTTCTTTTTTTTCCTCATATATATAAAACATTTGAAATATCATCATTTTTTTGGTTTTCTTTCATTTGCTAAATACAGCTTGGATAGAGTTTATGAAAGTGAGTTTGTCATTCAAGCTAGTCACTATATTCATGGATGACTGAATAAAAATGAGTTCTTGAAGAGGTAACCAAAGGTACTGCCACAATCCATATGTACTTAGATGCTGGACACACGTAGAAGAAAAAATCAGTTAGAAGTCCTTATAAGACAAAGTAGATCAAATTCATTGCTTCCATAGATATAAGATGAATCTGAACAGACTGGATAATTTCCAGAAGCAGTTATATCAGAGCAGATATAATAAAAAAAAGAATAGCTGCAAGAAAACAGACCAGGAGGTAACCAGAATAGAAAAACTTCAGGCCATTCTGTAAGCAACAAGAGGATTCCAGGAACTATTTATTATTGAGGTACTGAATTTAAATAGTAGTTGTGAAAACTCTCAACAAATGTTGACAGATTATATAAGTTTTCATTTACTGATTTTAAAAATATTTCTTCAGTTTCATTGAACAAACTATCTGTGGAAAGTCTTTTTCTGTAAGTGATGTGATGAAAAGTACTAATTTAATTTATTCATTACAGTTTAACTGATGAACTTGAGTTAATTAAAAATTATTTGTACAGAGAAAAAAAGGAATACCTGATTCTGTTCCTAAAGCAATGTAAACCTGGAGTCATCACTCTGGTTTCACTGAGTTCTAGTTGAGATTCTAATTATTTCCTGGTTCATACCTCAGAAATGTATGGGGAGTTTGTAGTTTTGCAGGTAGGTGGAAGTGTTATGTGTGTCTCAAGAGCTGAAACAAGGATGGAGAAAACAGTGGGTGTACAATAACTTCTCTTCACTACAATGAGACCGGATATCTTTGATTCTCTCTTCTTTGCGGCATCTCAATCTGTTTGGGCTAGACAGTGCAAAGAAGCATTAATCCTAAGAGTGTCCATAAGATGTTGAACCTAAGACTTAACTTGTCCATCTTCCCACATCCAGCAGTGATGGACAGTAATTAGTCACTGCAGTAAGTGCATAGCGATGTTCTCTGAGAAGACTTTCACAAGCTCTACTGACATGCAACATAGAAAATATCCTGCTAGCTATTTATGGAATGAGTTATAGATATATCAATCAGCCAAGCACTGGATCAGCATTCAAAGCAGGAATATTTAGAAGTATTCAGCTGCTTGAATACAGTCCACCTTAATGTGATGTGGTGATTGCATATAAAAATATATGTCTTCCAAACAAAAATATAACTCAATTTACATTTATTCTGAAATATCAGAAAAGCATTTCATATACATATGAATGCATTAAAATTCAGGATGTACAATAGACATTTAAACCTAAATGTAAACTCATACACAAGTACACTATATATTCTTTTTTTGGAAAACTTATTATATGCTGCTTAGTCTACTGTCAGTTCTGTAAAATTATGTATCAATAATAACTGTATGTGTAAATAAAACTGATGAAAATGATACTTAACTTTTGGGTTTTTTTCTTGTAAATATGAGATGAAATCCAGGCTTAACTAAGCCAAATAAGGTTCTAGAGATCAAGAAAAAATATTCTCCAGTTTCATTATAAAGCATAATGTAATTCTAACAGGGCACCATAGGCATACCTCATAAGAGCAGAGGGAGCAGGATTCATTTCATATTTTGTTTAAAATCTTCTGTAAACATAGTGAGGATTTATGTTTGGAATTTCCTTGTTAAAACATGAAGTTCAGAATAATTCTATGCTGTATATGGATAAAAATTAACAAGAATGTTGCTGGAAACAGAGGTATCTCACTGTTTTAGACCAGAATGTATACTGACATCTTTTATGCTGCACTGGTTCATGATGGCTGTTAAGTTACAGGGTCTGGGCAGCAGGAAGCTGCAGTGGTGACCGGAATGGGAGGAGGCCATGGACTGCCCTGTGCTGACCACAGCCAGTTCCCAATGGCTCTGGCACTGGCATGAGCACTCCAGAGTGTGCTAGAACCATGGGCAGCTGGAAGAGCCCATGGGCCCCTCAGTGGATGTATTTAGGGAAGGGGTGGAGATGAGGGTGCATAGATACTCCCCTGAGGGTCTGTAGCTGCAGGCCACCCACGGTGCGACAGGGACATCCCTGAGGGATTGCAGCTGCCTCAACTTCCTCTCTGCGCCTTGGCTCACCAGAGTTTTCATCAACTGTGTGTAAATACAAGGGCAATTAACACTGGAGAAGGTGAAAATATTTGAGTTTGACTTATTGTTTGTGTTCTTGTTTTTGCCAGCACCCAAGTCCATGATCAGAAGTTTGCTTTTATTGGCAGTAGATTACATACAATTCTCTGACTCACAAATGTTTTGCCTGCTACAAGGTTTTTGCTGGTTTACAAGGCCTACTGCATTCGTTTCCGGTTTGCTCTCTCCAGTGCTGATGTGTAATTAAAGACTTGGCTCTTTAAGACATGCATTTACATGAAAAGGGCCCTAGAGGTGCAAATTATTTCTGTTAATGAACAACTGAAAAAGAGAATATTTTAAGATTTCTTTGAATCAGTTTATTTCCTTTCTCACTGCTATTTTCCTCTCTGAACTCTCCAAGAAATTAATACTAGTCTAAATGTATAACTTAATATTAAAATACAAATATTTAATCTTTTTTTGCTCTCACTTAGAATTATACACATTCCTTTAGGAATACAGAGATGCTCCAAGTATTACCTCATCAAAAACACTAAAGTTTTCTTTTTTTTTTTTTTAAGTCTAATTTCTGTAATATTGATGCATACCATTTTTGATTATGTATTAGGAGACACAACATGTTTTGATGTTTTATGAAATCAAAATTCACCTTAAAGGTGAAAAATAAAGGATATCCTAAAATTGTGTCTATAATGTATGTTATATATACTTAGTCATTAATCAGAAAAAAGTCTAAAAAAAAAAGAAATCAGAAGTAAATTGTGGAACATAAATTCAGGTCAATACAAATAGAAATAGCTTCATTATCTCCATAGTAATGCATAGAGATTTTAAGGAAATGTCATTTAATTAAATCTTTAACTTTTGTAATGCCATTATCCATATGTACTGTAACCAGAAAGAAGAGGAAACACTTTCTCAGAAAGTCTGCTGCCAGGAGGACAGCAGCCAGGAGATTTTCCAGCTGATCTGCCCTGGACGCTTTTTCCTAACACGGGAGTAGAGACAACAAAGTAAAATCTGGGAACGGATATGAATGAGAGGAGAAATATCTTTTTGATATTTTATTGTTGGGTTCTGCTTAGCTGAGACCTTCACTTCCTCCAGCAACAAAAGTTAATACCAGCCATGTATGACAGTAGGAGAGTGACATTACTGTCTAGAGATATCAGTAGTTGTTATTAAGTCAAATACTTGAATTATGCACTCGATTGGGTTCAGGCAAAGAGCCCAAATCCTGTGTAAGTTAATGTAAGCTTAAATAGCTGACCATGTCTTGTGGAATCATCTCTGTTGCCTGCTCATAACTGTGTCTCCTACAAGGGAAAGGGACTTGGTGACTCAACTGTAAGTTTTCATTGCTTCAGTATCTCTTTAAACAGCCCAGCAAGCTCCCCTCAATGCCACTGGTGTTCCACACAGCTGCAAGAAATAAATGTGAGGAATTGGTAACAACTCCTGTCTTTTCTTGATGAAAGAATTTTCTTTTCTTCTGTTTAGTCCCTGGAATGCGTATTACAGTGTGGGCATAGGACCCCAGTCTAGTGTTGGATCTTCTGCTGGCAGTGCTGTCAAGTCTTACTAATGGAGGCTTCCCACTGCAAGAAAAAAAGGCTCAAGTAGTACATTACTGCTGTTCTTGTAGGACAGCATTCTGCCACCAGTGTATGCCTGGTAGATTTTAAAACCAAGAGGGCTTTAGGACACCTCTAAATGCAGGACACAGAATAGCACTACCTGAAACATTGAAACTTGTTGAACTGTATTTCAAATTCCTAAAAATTCGTATTTTCTATTTTCAGTCAGTTCTACCAAGATTTTCAAGTATGTACTTCATATATGCCTAGGTGCTTTTTAGCATTAAACTACTGGAAATCTAATGATTTTTCAATTTTTAACTATTAATCTCATGGTTGTTTTGTTTTGGTTTTGGTTCTTTTGTTTGTATTTGTATTTGTTTTTGTTTTTGTTTTTGTTTTTGTTTTTGTTTTTTGAAAAAGAAGCTAGTACAAATCACCTTACACTGGATGGGGCTTTGAGCACCCTGGTCTAGTAGAAGGTGTCTCCGCCCATGGCAGGAGGGTTGGAACTAGATGATCTTCAAGGTCTCTTTCAGCCTAAACCATTCTATGATTCTATGATTAAAAAAAAAAAATCACAATTTTTTTTATTAAAAATATAAAATTTAGATATAACTACAAATTGTATTAGTGAGGCACAAAATCAGGTTTGTAATTATTTCCACAGCTGGTGAGTTTTTACTACTTTCTACTCCAAGTTGGAGTTTACAGTCTTTGTTCCATTATCAAGCATTAAGGGTAGTCTGGATAAGTGAATTGACCAACTGTTTCTTCTAATTTTGATTATATTTGCAGTAACAAACAACTTTTAGTAGTACATTGAAATAGTCCAGGAACGGAGAAGAAGAGATTAAGAGATTACCAGATTTAAAAAAAAAAAATAAAACCAAAGAAAGTTTTATCCCTTCTATCCTATTTTTAAATTCTTTAGGTTTTTGAATATGTTTATAAATACTTCTAAAATTTTTCACAATTTCAATTCATTTTAAGGTATCAGGGTAAAGAGCTCACCTTTCTCATATTTATCTAGATTTACAGGGATAATGTTGGACAGTCAATTCTGAGCAAAATTTACTTTCTTTAGCCTCCACCATCTATAACAGAGTTTTGCATGTAGCATATCATCTCTGATCTCTGGTTTCCTCAACCTAATACACAGCAGCTTCATTTTCTTGTTTTCTTTTATGGTATTTCATACATTTTAAAACTATTTTCTCAGTGTATGCAGATGTGCTCTGGTTTTTTGTTGTGGTTTTTTTTTTATATTACTATTTATTATTTTGTTTGATGTTTGCTTAGATCTTTCCTAAAACATCAGTTCTTGATTATTTTCTTCAGTTATCTTTAAAAACACCTTTGTTTTTCCTGTGTGTTTTTGCTTCTTTGCTTGTGACATTCCTTCTAACTATAAGTTTCCCTTAATTGGCAGGTTTGCATTTGAGTTTCCTACATGGAATGACCCCTTGTTCCTTGTTCTGCAGTGTCAGGAAACAGAAATGTCACTGCTGATTAGGGGCCTGAACCCTCTGCTCCTCCTTCTCATACAGTAGGCAATCTTGTTCTGTACACACTCTAGCTGCAGGGTCAGCCTTAGGGGAACTCTAAACAAGTGTCCACATGGGATACCAAAGTGGAAGGGGCACTGATAGGGGCAAGTATTCTTTGAGCTCATTTGTCTACAACAGAAAGTCACTTCTGTCCCTTTAAATGTAAAATGTCCACTGGCATTGCCCAAGTGTGTACATTTTAACCACATAGAAGCATTTTTTGTGCCTCTGGCTTACTACACATGTACATCAGTGATGTTAATAACATCTCTGCTTAACAGTGTGACACTGAGAGGTACTTCTAATGGTTGTCTTTCCTCTGAACTGAGATACAAAAGCTTTCATTTTGGGTTCTGAAACCCTCTGTTAAACCAACTCTGACCTCATCCCAGGGCATGATTACCTAGTCTTGCTTGGGGCACCTGAAGCTCTAAAGATGGCCCTGTGTAGCTGTGGTTGAAAATCTCTCTGCTTGGTGTACAGAGTGCATCCTGTCTTACAACTGAGTGGAAACCCTGCTTTTTCTGCTTTTGCTCCTCACCAAGGGAAGTAGAACAAACCAGGAGAGGGAGGCAGAGAAACTACACAGAAAAGAAGAACAGAAGATGGTGTCTTCAAGTGGCAGGGGGCATGCATAAAACTAAAACTTCTCCCTAAACCAAAGGATACTGCAAAACAGAGAAACTAAAAAAGGGGAGAGGGAATAACACTTCCTACCCTATTCATAGCCTGAAAGATCAATATGGACAATCTACAAAGATGAGGGAATGGAAATGAAACATAAAGGAATAAATGTGGACCCCTTTTGCAAAAGCTGAGAAAACTGATGTTGGTTAGAGTATCTCAGGGATAAAGGAATAGCTTTACTCCCTAGTAGAGGCCACAAGAGCAGTTGTATAATCACAAGCATGACTTGTTATCTACTGCAACTGCAAATCCCAAATCATCTGTCACATGACCTCATAAACTGTATCATATCCATCTAATTTTCATTTTAGTTATCTAATAGCATTAAAAATTAAGATAGTTTTACATGTATTAATAAAATAACAAACCCATTTTTTAAAAGGTAAATTTACATGTTTTGTCATAGGTATATAGATTAGGGTTATCACACAATCTTGTTGCTAACATATACTTGTAATCAACATATAAAATAAATATCTACATTTAATGAATTTATAGACAGAGATAAGAGAATTTTTTTTTTGTTTATTTTTCTAAAAATACCATATGTAATTTAAAGGTGCCAGTGAGCCACGTCTGTACAAATTCTTCAGTAAGAATAAAAATATAAACCTTTTATCAGTTTCTTAAACTGTCTTTGGGAGAGATGTAAAATTCAGCCCCTCTTCACTGACTTGTGATTAAAAATCCCATGACACTTTTCATAAAAGAAAAGCTATTAACTAATATTCTGGCCAAAATCCAAATCACTTTGTGGCTACCAAATCCCCAGTTGGAAAAAAACTATTCTGCACTTTCCTCAAAACCTTGCTGTGTAGAGCATCTGGTTTTATCTAACAGGCAGTATCATTTTGATAAGGTTTATATGAACTTTAAATATGGCAAAATTATTTTGGATCAGTAAAGTGATCCTTTGAAATAAAAGTTAAGATAGTAGAAAATATATAAATACACAACAACATTAACAAAATAAAACCAGAAAATCAGAGATTTGGAGACAGATTATTTGGTTATTGACATGTCTGTCTTTTTTATGATTCCCTTTCTCTCACCCAGGAATTTTCAGGAAGAAACTTATATATAATGTAGTGGTATTTGTTACCTTATGTATCATCTTTACCTGGAAACCATAGGCTGGCAATTATCAAGTATTCAGTCCCATAATTTTTATTTTCTCTCTTTAATTAGGTAATTCTTTTAAATACTTCATCTGGAAAAAAAAAAAAAAAAGAATATTTGCATTTAGTGTGACTTTTTTAGATGAGAGGTTGTGAGAATGTTTGCCTATTAGAAATGTTACCCTTACCACTGAAAAGCAGAACCTATGTTCTATCCTAGGTCAGCTGTGAGAGCTGAAATAGTGGTTTCTTCTACTTTGTACTGGCTGAAGGTATGTGTTGTGACCCATGATATTTGATGTTGTGCCTCCATGAAATGTTGGTGACACTGGTTCAGGATGACCCTATGAGTGTTGTCTCAGACCAGGACAAATCCAGAAGAATATCTAACGCATGACACTTTCCAGATGTTTTCAGCTACACAATTAACCCCTCACTTTCCTGAAAACTAAATGTATCTTGAAGTTATCTAAATACATGTCTTAATGTCTGCTTCCTAACAATGTTACTTAACACAGTCCACTTTCACCAAGGTAAATTTAAATCAAATGAGCTTAGAATAGGCTGCATTTTGGTAAGTAGAAGGCAGTGGGAACCCTAATCATCTGAGGCTGCTTCTAAATGTTGTAGTAGGGTTTCATATTAGGCTTGACACTCTTCAACATTTATAAATTGTTTGAGAAGGAAAGATAAAATCAGAGCTGATAAAACTTATGGGATGGCACAAAGATTGGCACAGTAGTAAATAATGAAGACAGGCAGACATGGGAAGTGATCTGTGTCACTTGATGACTGAACCCATTCAAGTAACATAGGGTTTAATACAGGCAAAGTCAGAGCTATGTTTTTAAAGGAATTAGGAGCTCCAATTAAGCCAGACATTAGAAAAGTTAAAGTTGGTCATTCCAGTTGGTTCATTTCTAGAGTATCATAAGCTCCCATTTCTAAAGTATCACAAACTGTCCTGACAAACCATTGACAAGTGTTCATCATGGACAAGGAATTCAATGTGAGCCTCCAGTTAAATGCCATGGCAAAAAGAGACAGTCTGATCTGTTGATACGTAAAGGGGAAATATTAAGTAGGATTAGAGAGGCAATTTCATTTTTGTTGTTCCAGCCTGCATTTCAGAAGATTACTGAAAACTTTGAAAGAGTGCAGATAAAAATAGTTCAAGATCTGGAGAAAAAAGCTTAAGCATGAGAGACTTGAATAACTGTTTGCTTAGATCACAGAAAAGAAAAAAAAAAAAAAAACAAGAAAAAAAAACCAAGAAAAAAGACCCCCAGGTATACTTTACAACTGTATGGAAATACCTTCAGTGGAGAGAAAAAATACTATCTTAATGTATCTGTACTGTAATCAGATAAAGAAATGCCAAGAGACAAACCCAAAAAAAACCATGAATAGTTATCAGTGAGGATGAGGGAAGTATCTTCAACTGTATTTAGATGAAGACAGGATGATTTGCTGGAAAATACACTTCAGACTCAAGTTATTGGGTTCAATGAAATAACAAGAAGCTAAAAATCTATTGCCTGCTTTACAAAGCAGATCAGACTAGAGGTCTCATGGTCCCTTTTTTTGCCCCTAAATTGTACAGAAAAATTATATCAAATTCAGTTAATAGCCCTAAAGATTCTGTTTTCACTTTTTGGCATTTCGAATCTTACCAAGTAGCTAAACCTTAGAGAGAAATCCCTGGCTCAGGGAGATCCCAGTATGTGTGATTTTAAAATAACAGGAAGCATAAAGCAATACCAGATGTGAAATTTCCAAGAGGAGTGTGAAAGTCAGTGTCAGTGCAAGCATGAAACCTGAAAAAAGACATAGTCTTGGAGGGGGAGGAGGAAAGATGTGGAAGAGGAAGGAATGGGACCTCCAAGGATTAGTTTGGGTAAATCTAAGATTAGCATCCAAACTTCTTGGTATTTCTCCAAACTAAACTTCTAACCCTTTAAATCTTCATCCACCCATCATAATTCTAGCTGCTCTTGAAGACTCAAGCTGCTAAGGTCATGGCTGTTAAGGGGCAGAGGAGGAGGCTATTAAAAAAAAAAACAAAAAAAAAAAAAACCACCAAAGCTTTTAAGCAGCAATTTATGCTAATTATGTTTGTGAAATAATTTGTCCTGCATGTCCTAACATGGAATGTCTCCATAATCTCCATCTGTTTATCATCTAAGATGTGTTAGCAAGATGTGACTGCTCGTCATACAGCTCTCCCACTGCGTGTTACAGTCACTGTAATAACACGTACAATAGAAATAAACTACTTGATCCCTCATTAGAAAATAAATTATACTGCCCTCATACATTTACTCTACTTGTAAAACATTAGAATAGAGCTCATGAAAACATTTGCCCACAAGAAAATCACATAGTTAAATATGATCCAATACGTACATTGCTACCTAAGGCTCCTTGGAGTAATTCCCTCAGCCTGTAGATAGGAGGTTTGCAAATCCATCTCTGGCATTTTTCCAGTAGTGTTATTAAGTTCTTGGAATCTCCCCTTTTCTGTGGTTCCTTTATGTGTTTCTTGTCATTCCAGTATCTCCAAGTTCTTCAATTTTCACCCTATAAACAGATACTGGCACAACACTGATCAACTATTATATAATGCAATTTATTATGTATTAAGTTACTCCTCTTCTTGAGTTTGTTTAAACCTCCCTGGCTTAACTGAAGTCTTATTTTATAATACCATGGTGGACAACATTTCTGGCAATTTTTATTTTCTTTCAGATCTCTTTTTTTTTCCAACATCTTTGCACATGACCGTTTTAACAGCACTGTCATCATAATTCTGGATCTCAAAATTATGACCATTTTGTAATCTCAGGAATGAAACCTTTCTTCAAGCATTTGTAGGTAAAAACCCCTAACAGTCTATCAAGATTATTGTGCTCCACTGCTCTATGACAACACAATTACTTCTTGAGTTACAAGAGAGAAATATACATTCATCTGGAAATGGCAGTGATAGTCTCCAAATAACCTCATGCAGCAGGAAATTCATTTGATTAAAAGATTATTATTATTATTCATACTTATCCAAAAGCTGATAATCAAACACTTCAAGTTAAAAAAGTCCAAAGCAAAGGCTCATGTTTAGGATCTAAGACTTGCCAGTTAAACAACTTCATATTAAGATTTTTTCTCTTCTTCCTTCCCCACTCGGTTCACCTTTGCTGCAGGGAAAAGATGAAGCCAAATCAAAACCACGAAAAAACCAAACAAACCAAAATCTTCAATATTTATTGGATAAACACATCTTATTGTAAACAGTGTAAGACACATTGACATAAATATGGAAAAAGTCTGACAAAGGATGGACCTCAGGAATTTGCTCATTGCCTTCAAGATGTTATTTTCTAGCTCTCTGTATTTAAAAACAAACTCCTCAATGTATATCGTTCATTCAGTAAGCAGCCCAAATACTGCAAAATTAGAAAGAGAGGTGTAAATGGTGTCCACTGATTTTAATGAGGTGTTAACTTTAAAGTGTTAACTTTGAAGCTTAATTACACCTATACTAAATACTAATACAGCTAACCACTTCACTGCCAGATGATGAATATGTTCAGCTGAATCTGTTCATGCCTAAATTTTCCGGCAGGAATCAACTATCCATTCATTTTAATGGAGACTGCATGAAACTATGAAAAACCAAGGTCATAACATGTACATGAAGCACAGTAAATGAACCTTCTGTTCTATTTCAAAAGACTCATCTAAATATACACATATTAAAAATAAAATACATTTCTACAGAATTAAGGCATTTTGTTTTAATTCCTTTTCATTATACGTTTAAACAGTTATTTATAGTAACAAACAATTTAAACTCTCTGTCTACACTTAAAAACTGCTATAAAGATTACAATACATTTTTCCAAAAATCTAAAAAAAACCCCTTTCTAATTAAGTGTATCAGCCTCAGGAAGAAAAATGAAAAATTTGACACTCGCTTTCTCAATTTTTTTTCATATGGGTTTCATCCATATATTTCAGCTTCAATAAGATTTAGATAAAATCTCGGAAGTCATAACTTAATTCCAAATAGTTCATTTCAATCATGCATTCAGTATTAAGTAGTATGAATGTTATTAAGGGAAATCAGTAAATTGCAAGGAATAAAAGAATGAGTGATCCCTTAACCTAGAGTAGAACTATAATCAAAAAATGACACTAATAATGCAAACTTGTTTTCTTACAAATTTTAAATTACTTTTACTAGCGGTTTATCAGATAACATCTTAAATTAAACTTTTTCACAAGAACTTACAAGCATTTCTCTGAAATTTTTTCACCATTTGCATGGAAGTATAGTGATATTTTAACTGCTTACAGGAGTATTACATGCAGTTTGACAAATCATTCAATTAAAAGTAAATGAGAGGTTAAGTAGACAAAGTGTAATTTCCCAGAATAGAAAAGAGTGTTGGATAGGAGTACCAGGACTTTTGTTCAATTCTGATACTGAATACTTTCACCCATTGAATTAATTTAGAAATATTGGTTATTGGATGCATCACAAAACTAAAATTTCCTGCATGTTGTGTTCAACTACTATTATTTGATATTCTCTAAATAACAGTACCAATACTGCTTGATGTCTGACATTAGTGGGGGGGGCTAAGATGTATACAGGAGCATAATGGAATAATTGTATATATACGTATCTATGTATCCATATAGACCACATTGAAAATATTAATAAGATGATGCAGGTGTATCCAGGCAACCCAATATTTGAGGAATTAAAGATTATAAGATTGTAAAAACTAAAAAAAAACCAAACAACCGTGATATTTATGAGAAAAGGAGACCAGGAAGGACCAGATGTACATTCCTTGCACAATAGCAAAGAAAAATATCTTAAAGAATCTCAGGTACCAGCGAAGTACACTTTTTCTCCATTCCAGGCCACAAGAACACTCTCTCTGGTCTCCACAGTCCTTAAAATAGCCTATAATTATCAAACCTATTAGTCAACATAAACCTTTCACATAGCCTTTCTCCATCCATAATTTGTTGGGAAAAAAAAATAATTGAGAAGAAGTTCTGTTTTGCATGAAATGGCAGATGCTCAGTCCTCTCTGAAACAGAATACTTTGTTTTATTTCAGTTAAGCCTGTTTGTTACCTTCTGAGAGGATAGCTCAATTCATCCCTTAAGGAAAAGAGTCTTAAAGACAAGTTATATGAAATAGATCTTTAACTAATTTTGTTTTACTAAGTGCTTGTACAAAAGGATGTAATATTGTTCATACATTCTGAAGTCTTTTGCATAAATATCTAATTATTACTTAAATTTCAGTAGCAGTGCTGAGGTTTAGTCAAAGAGAAAATAAATACAAAACAAATATGAAGAAGGGTAATGAAGATGGTGTATGATTCACACCCTGAGTAAATTGTAAACATACAATAACTAAATGTCTTTAACACATTCACTAACAACTCTGATACCATAAAAAGGCAGAATGATGAAGAGGTACAGAAAGTAAGGATTACTGGGTTTTTGGATCAAGTCAAGAAGCACACTTGTTTCACAAAGACTGGAAGAAGTTATGTAGCTCATTACATTCAAACCAGCAAGTAACCTGCTATTTCTGTTGAGTGATGAAACAAAACATAAACATGAGAAAAGAGGTAGTAAAGGGCCTGAATCATACATGAAGAAGAAATTGTCTTGTGGGGAAGGAGTCATTAGTGATAGGTTGTCCTGATTACATCATAAATCCTAGCCCATAAGAATTTATTTTCTTGCTATTGAGGTTTTCTGCTATGCATCTGCTCCATATGCCTTTGAAAGGAAAAGATGTTAAACTGTCTTTGTCTTTATAAAGATGGATATCTCTATACATTGCAAAGCTCTAATATTTTTTTCCTATGGAAGACTTTTTCCTAGGGATCGATATAAAAAGCAAAGGGTCTCTTATGCCATCAGTAGCATAAGCAACGGCACCTTCGAGTGTCATTGCTTTGAGAGATGAGAACAGTAACACAGGAGGGCAAAAGATTCACACCTTCAGTTGTTATTCTGGTTTCTACTGTCTCTTTATGAAGTTATTCATATGATTTCCACAGTTTTATGGGTATCATTCTTTTGCTACAAAAACGTATGTAACCAACCGCCCTAGTTATTTCTGTTAATTATAGATCCTGCTATGCTTTGCTAAAAGTTTTAAGAGTCACTTTACCTCACATAGTAGAAACACACTTGTTCTATGATCACCTGTATAATTTCTGTAGCTGACCTTACTGAAACAATATGAGAAAGAGAGTTCTGGATTGAGATTCTATTGGAATAAA
Organism: Nestor notabilis; assembly: GCF_000696875.1. Taxonomy (NCBI): domain Eukaryota; kingdom Metazoa; phylum Chordata; class Aves; order Psittaciformes; family Psittacidae; genus Nestor; species Nestor notabilis. The sequence goes on along the minus strand of NW_009933259.1, from coordinate 23,776 downwards.
ACTTAACTAGCTCAAAGCAATGCAGAAGAAAAATAATATGATTCTATGTAAATGGAATTTTTCTGTGCAATTGACAAACCAATGAAGACTACACCCAGAATTCCCTGTAGTTATTCCTGCTAAAAAATCATTAATTTCATAAGTAAACAGTGAAAAAAGCCCACTACACCAGACAACCCCAATCCCACAAAACCAA
>NW_009933259.1:23189-23549 GCF_000696875.1 Nestor notabilis | reverse complement strand
TCTCCCCTTTTTCAATCAGTCAATTAATCACAAATAGTATTGTGTTCAGTTTTTCTGTTGTTCTTACAGCATTGTACCACCTTCTGAAATGACATTGCCTGATACTTACTTCAAAGCAAAAGAACTATAAGAGGAAAATCCGCAGTGGACTTCCTGGGAACTTCGGCTCTTCTGTGTTCGCCAAAATCTAAGCAATGTTGTGGACTACTTTTCACATTTCTCCACCTCACTTCCTTCTCATTCTTTTCATTACAGTACTTTTGTACAGAGCCTCAAACCTTTGGCAAAGAAATAAATTCTGAAGCATGGAAGCTACAGTAGCCTAGGCTTGTTGGGAGCTAGGAGAGGCTATCTCAGGGC
>NW_009933259.1:0-23157 GCF_000696875.1 Nestor notabilis | reverse complement strand
AGGTTGCATACTGTCATTCTTTGCCCCACTTTGAATAACAAAGTGATCATTTATGCAGAGAGATTGTTCTTCAGATATCAACTCTCTAGATGTAGTTGCCCATGAGTACTGGGTTCTTCCTGTCATCTTCTCTTGGCTGACTCATTATCTTGGTTTCAAAATTCATATTAAAAGCTTCAATTAATAGAGGTAACTGGTCACTCAGGTCTGACTGGCAATTCTGATTTGTACAAACATAAAACATATAGCCAGACCTAAATGATTTGGAAAATCTAAGTTAAGAAAATACTGTTGTTCAATAGTATTGATTGTCTTCCTAACTTTGGTACTTGCTGCAGATTCATAGCTCAGCCTTGCCATCTTCCTTCAGACAAGTAAAATGTTCTCTGTAATCTTGACTGATAGGCTCAATTACAATGGTAAGATAACTCTATTATTAAGAAGAACTCTAATATAATAAATTAAACTATAAATAACCTTAAAGGACTTTTCCACACAGAGCTGTACTTAACATATGCTTTATTAAGTAGAGTTTATAAATTATACATTCCCTTTCATTCTCAACATCTCAATTTCACCTTATGAGGCCCATTTCAAACAATAGTATAATGTCAATCTCATCAAAAAAGTCTCATGAAATATATAAAATTATATATTTCATAGATACAGCATTCATGCTCCCTTTAGAAGTTTAAATTTTAATTATCTTCTGAATTTTCAGTTATTCAACAGCAAGCTGAACAGCAAAGCATATCAGTGTTTACTGAGCTTATTTATCTGTGCAATTAAAAGTGTGATAATAATCTAGTATTTTTTTTTTGAAGAGCCAGGGTTGTCCTTAAGAAAGTATGCTTTCTATTGTGAATAAAGATGGTCTGTAAAAGAAGGTACAAATTCCAGATTTTGTCCTTAAGAGTTCAGTCAAGTGAGGTTTTATTTTCTGAATCCCTGGAATTGAATTAGCTCCTTTGGCTTTGACTTGTATTTCCCAGATTAGGCTTTAGTTGTTTAAGTTTATATTCTGTCTTTTTATCAAAGTATTAAAGCATCTTACATATCTGCTCAAGAGAAGACAAAAAAGTTCTGTTTTTCTCTTTTCATCCCTCCTGACAGCAGGAACTGATTGGCTTATTTTTTGGCTTTGATATTGTTCGGTGAGAGAAGTAGATTTCACCGGTTTATTCTGAAGGTACTGAAATTTATGGTCACTTAGATTTACTCCAGATGTGGTTCCACAGTTGTGGGCAGCTGCCAAAAACCTTTAGCAGCTGTGCAAATGCTTATGACCATGCAGGGAGAAACAGTCTCTCAGGAAATTTCAGTCAATCTCAGAGACCATGAAAGCTTCGAATTTAACACAATATTCATTGGAAAGTGAACTCAGGCACTGTTAGTTAAAATGACTTTTTTAAGTTTTTCTTTTGGGTGAACTTTTGAATGACTAGTCATCTCTAAGATCATTATTCATGATAGCAGAGTTTTCATTGAATCAAAACTATACATGGTATCTATTATAGCCAAATATCATAAAAATTCATATACTGTACCTGTCCAGTCTTCATAAACTGAAGTGCCGCTTCTCTTTCAGCCTTATTTTGACAAATGAAGATTTGGCACCTAAATTTGCTGGCAAGATCAGAAGAACATACATTAATGTTAAGGGCTTTATTTTTTTTTTACTTTTTTTTTCCATAACTTTAATGGTAAACATGAAGCAAATATATAACACATGATGGAAGTTTTCTTCCCATTGCTTGTGCAAATCAGATATTTTAAGCTAGTAGCTGGAACACTGGACATTAAAAATATGAGTTTGAAGATCTGCACCACAGGTTGCTATAGAGGGGATAATTTGATAAAACAGTTATTTCCTTATATTAAATGAAAAGTAATTTGAGGATGTTTTGATACAATAATATCTTTTATAAATGTTATAATTTACATTGTCATTAAAACCAATAAAGCTGAAACTCAAGATTGCTTTACAAAGATAAAGAGAAGCATAAATACATAATGTTCTCCTAATCCTTTTGATTTTGTCTGTCTGGGAATAGTAATAAGGGGTTCTCCTTTGTTGCCTGGGAGGAAAATGCACCAGGCTGGAGGTGAGTATTCTCCGCTCTGGCTGAGATTTTTTGGCTGGATTTGTCACTTGCATTTCTGGTAAGTATCTGGCCTTTTGCCTTCAGTAGCAGTCTTTGTGTTTTTATTTTCATACCTTCTACTTGGGCATAAGGAAGAGAAAGACTATGATCGCACAGACAACTACTTATTCATACCAAAGAACCTTCTTGATCAGCCATCCTTGCAAGTCTTGTGTAAAGATTGCAGATCTATTCACATATTTACAACTACTGCCAGTTCATCCATACCAACCTAGATAAACACATATGATGGAAATCTTACTAATATTTCTAGAAAAAGTTCAGTCCTTTGTCAATAAACATGTGCTTTCAGCTACCCATATTAGGTTGCCTAGTTTGTGGATTAATCAGTCTGAGTCCTAAATACTTTATTGCACAGAAGCTTGGGATATTTAGAATTTTACTAGGAGTGGTGCAATGAGAATGCTAGTTCCAAGGTAGTCAAGCCCAGTAAAGTCCAGTCAGGTTTTGCTGGTTTTGGACAGCAAAAAGTCCAAATAAATGAGCCCATTTACTGTCAGACTAAGATCACAGGCACCTTCCTTAGATCTCTCTTCACTATGCTTCTCTTTGTTCCTGTGGTTGTTCATAATGGTAAAGCTCTTTGCCTTTGGATGGGATACAGTGGCAAGGAAACTGAATTAAGGGTTTGCAAGCATGCATGTTTCTGCAAAATGGTTTCAAGTTCCACTGGCTTAATGGCATGCAGTCTGCACTAGTGCCTGTGCAGAACTGGGGAGAGATTACTGAAGTGGTGCATTGCATATAATTTCTTCTCTAGTTGTAGACCCTCATCTACATGGCTCTTCAACCCAATTCTTCATATTTCTAAAGCCTGATCAACATCATGGGAAGACAGACTCTGAGACAGTATGAAAAAAAGGACAGTAGTACCTATAAGGTGATCAGTGATGTTCTCTAAAGGGAAAAGAATCACTCCAGTCTTAGCCATCCCCATACCACTCAGACACCCTAGCCTTCAGTCTGTTTCAAAGAGCAGTCAAAGAGGAACTGGGTCAGGAATGGGATACACACAGAGAAGCAGGCAAGAGAGGACACCAGTACACAGCCTCAAGTACCAGGCTAGATATGCCAATGCATCTAAACCAGACAGATGGTACCTTCTCAAGTGGTGACTTAACAGACCTCTTTACCCTATCAGCCATCCAATCTTGTGTCACAAGGGCAGCAATGGTATACTTCAACAGGATCTTTCACAAATTTTGTTCTTTTAGAACCAGCTGCATGACTTCTGGCGGAGTACACACAATAGTGACTTTGACACTGTCAGCTCAGAGACAACAGAATAGAGATGAAAAAGAATAGGTAAGTAATAGGTGGACCTGACTACTTACCCAAGATGAGCTTGTCATAACCTTCTGCACTGAACAGATTCTGTGAAGTTGGATTGAAACCAAATGTCCACAGGGTGCCTTGTTGGGTTCTCTGATCCCTCCTGGCCAGTGTTTTTTCCAAGCTAAGGAAGAGGCAAAAAAAGAGAAAGACTGTCTTTACCATTGGTAGAAGCACCAGAATCAAGATGAGGACTCCCTCCCTCAGCCTACCTCGTTTTAGAGGTGACACTATGCTGGTAAGCAGTCTTCATGTAAATGGATGTCTGGCATTCATAATGGAAGAATTTCCATGAAGAAGTAAATAAAGAGTGGAGTTGAGGGTAGGTTTTAGAAAGAAGAAACAAAAACTGAAGCTGTTCAGGACACATCATGGCTGGGCTGGAATGAAGGAGAAACAAGACTGGGAACAATGAGAAAACAGAAGAGGGAATCGAGAAAATTATAGAATCACATAAAAGACTAGATTGGAAGGGACCTCTGGAGAATGCTTATTCCAAAATTCTGTTGAAGGCAAGGCCTTAGATTAGATTGTTAAACTGATTTTTCCTGAACCTTCTCTTCTATGGGCTAAACAAATCCAGGTTCGTCAGTCTTTCCTCATATGTGAAGTTATCCAACAGCATAACCATTTTGGTGGCTCTCCAATGGACCATAAAATCATAGAATGGTTTGGGTTATAAGAAACCTTAAAGATCGTCTAGTTCCAATCCCCCCGACACAGGCAGGGGCACCTTCCACTAGACCAGGTTGCTCAAAGCCCCATCCAACCTGACCTTGAACAAAATCCAAGGATGAAACATCCACAACTTCTCTGGGCAGACTGTTCTAGTTTCTCACTACCCTCACAGTAAAGAATTTCTTCCTTTTATCTAGTCTAAATCTACCCTCATTCAATTTAAAGCCATTCCCCCTTGTGCTATCCCTACTTGCTCTTACAAAAAGTCCCTCTCCAGCTTTCTTGTAGGCCCTTTTATGTACTGGAAGGCTGCTCTAAGGTCTTCCCAGTTGAGCTGAACAACTCCAACTTTCTCAGCCTGTCTTTATAGGAGAGGTGGTCCAACCCTCTGATCATCTTCGTGGCTGTTCTCTGGACTGGCTCCAACAGGTCCAATTTCTCTTTTGAAGCATGAGGAACCAAAAGTGTATATAATACTCTAGGAAGCCTAAGAAGTGCTGAGTACACTGGAATAATTACATCCCTTGATCTTCTGGCCAAACTCTTGCTTTGATGAAGCCCAGGATATGGTTTGCCTTCATTGCTGCAAGGGCATTTTGCTGACTCACATTCAGCTTGCTCTCTCCTGAGACAATCAGGTCCTTTTCAGTAAGGCTACTCTGTACACAGATCCCCACCATTTTGACTGCTTGGGATTGTTCTCTTCCAGGTCCAGGAGTTCACATTTATCTTTGTTAAACCTCATGGAGTTCTTGATGGACCAGTTTTCCAGCCTATCTGTATGGTGGTTCGTCCTTCCATCATGTCTACCTCTCCTCACAGTTTTGTCATCTGCAAACTTGATGAGAGTGCATTCAGTCCAGTTAAACACATCATCTGTAAAGATACTGAATCTAGTATCACCCTACAAGGAACTCCATTCATAATAGGTTGCCAGTTTGATAGTGAGCCATTAACCCTTTGAGCTCAGCAGTTTAGCAAGCTTTCCATCCATCTTGTGGCCCATCTCTACAGTCCAGATCTTTTCAGTTTGTACGCAAGAATACTGTAGGAAGCAGTGTCCAACTTAATAAAATCAAGATAAATCACTGAAAAGACTAGACAAAGATGTGATGCTAATGGACATGGTTTAGTGGTGGATGTGGCTGTGTTAGGTTAGTGATTGGATTCAATGATCTTAAAGGTGTTTTCCAACTTATTTTGATTCAGTGATTCTAAATTATATCTACATGTCTCCCTTAATCTACTAGCAAGTTGTTACATTGTAGAAGACAATCTGGTTGGTTAAGTATGGTTTACTCTTGGTAAAAATGCCTTGGTTTTCCCCATAAGTTGTCTTTCCTGTGCCTGCAAATAACATCTGTCATTATCCCATCATTTTCCGAGGAACTTAAATGTGTCTGTATCCAAATGCAGGAGGGACATAGAAGGGATGAACTTGAGAAGACAGCACATGTACAATTACGAAGGGAGAGGGAAGGGAGAATACAGGACATTAAGGAAGGGACACATGGGGAGCTGGGGAAAAGAAAAGTGGAGGTAACAATAAACAGGACTGCTATAGAAACAGGGAATACTACAGTTTATTCCTGAACCTCAAAGTCCTTCTCACAACAAGTGTGTGGTGGACAATCTGTGGGAAAAGGGAGCCATGTTTTTTAGTGAGGTAGGAGTAGTATTGCATCGAGTGGTGTGGAGTGCACTAGTGGACTTTGCAGGCCTCAATTCCTGCAGTTAGGACAGCTCACAGCAACAGTCTAGGAAATGGTCATGGAGTAGGAGTCAGGGGTAATAGGTTTGTGGTTTTCATGGCAGCAGCAGTGAATCCTCCAGCAGTGACATTAGTGGCATTATTGGTGGTAGATTTCTCTTCCTGTTTTTCCTCATGTGGCAAAGCTGAGGAAGAAATTAATTTCTTGGAGCTCTGGCTACTACTGCACTCGGCATATCCTGCCCTGACTAACAAGAAGGAGGTGGAACATCATCTCTTTCTTTTATTGGCCACTGTCAGAAAATAATGTGACAAAAATGCATATTCAGGTGACTGGAAAAAGAAAGTTTTGAGATAAGCTGAATATGAAAATGAAATAGTTTTCAGGAATCATGCTGTAGCAGAGAAAATGTGAAGGAAGAACGTAACTTATTTTGCCTTACTTTCTGATATGGTCAGTTCTTGAAACATGGTTAAATTCACCCTCTCAATAGAGCCAGTTAATTTCTATTGTAAGTCTGCATTAAAAAATTTTGTAATTTACCAAATGACATTTGCATCTTGGATTCCTTTTAATCTCTTTTCAGGGTCCCTCTGAGGTCAAAGACATAATCTGTTAAATATCATTTGTGAAAGAAACTTAGGCTTCTCTTACTCACGCCAGATCTTTATGTTCCAATCTTCTGTTTTTCAATCAAGACATCAAATTTCAATTATTAACTTTAAGGTTGTTTTCTCTGTGAGTTGTCAGAAGATCCTTACATCCTAATCCTGTCTATGACTGGCTGAAAAAAAAAGCTGGGTTACTCATAATTTAGCAGTATGCATCCTTCAAGCTTTTGTCATCTCTCATGAACTTTATTTCAGCCTCATGTCATCCACTAAAAAGGTCAAACATTTTCTTCTGACGACCATATTTTTTATCCTGGTACTCTGAGAATAACAGACACAGCTATAGTGGCAGAAGTAATAACCTCAATCAGTAGCTTTCTCACAATTTTCCAATTTATTCCTTACAGCAACACGTTATTACTCCCAAGACTTTCTCTTCTTTTAATGTCCTTAACTCTCTGAAATCAGGCAGACGACGTCAGAAACAGGGAAACTAAGAGGTAGGTGATAACCATAAAGTGGGAACACAGTCCTTCACACTCTCCAACAACCAAGATAGAGAGAAGTATTTTTATGTTAGTACTAATTTTGTAATATTAATGGAAACTCTGAAACATTAATGGAAATACTGATGTATTTTCAGGACAATTTCACAGCATTTGCTGAATCAGATGTAGCATATTTACAATGAGTACAAGGCAAAATTATTTATTCTTTTATTTCAGTGGTAGCTTTTGTGGCATTTTAGGATTTTTAAAGACATTTAGATAATTATTTTAATTTGCTTTATAAAGTTTGCAGTTTAAATGGAACTATTCTAGTAACTGTGGAAGGGAGAACGAGGAAAACGACAGATAACTGTCATACTAGCATGGTCTGTATAATTCAGGACTAGGAGAATTTCAGCACTATTTTTCCCCCAGACTGGATCAAAGACAGTGGGGCTGCCAAAATGCTTCCACTTTATCTCAACTACTGAAGTGTTCAAAAGGAAAAGCCATGTTTAAGGTTACTATGACACAATAGTTCCAAGAAGCTGCCTGTCAGGTTGTCTGCACTGAGCTTTGAGCTCACTTACAGATGCAGTAGTGATAACAATTTCAAACATGGTTCGGTTGGTCAGATGACAATGTCAAAGTTTCCAAAACTCTTTTCAGGCATGAGATTTGAGCTGCAATGATATGTAACAAAGACTTTTGGAAAACGTGTTAAAACATTATACCCTATTTAAGATACAATTACATGTCAAACAAGTTCAAATTTGTTATTTAAATATTGCTCAAAGCTCAAAGCAGACTGAAAGAGACAGGCTGTCCCATAGTAATATTATGGAACATTTTCTTTGGTATTTATAAATTATGAGGATAAGACAAAAGAGACCTCAGCATGTGTTTTGAAATGCATGTTAATTTTGTACAAGATAATTGATTCACAGTATAATTTTCAGTCTTTGAAAGGCAAAGAATTTGATACAGCTCTGTTTTTCTGTTCTTCTTTTAGCAGAGTTTGTGAAGTTCAGGTATCCAAAAATACCAAAACCCTTGCTAAGGATGCCCCAAAGCCTTTGCTGGTTATTTTTATGTTCTACTTATCCCTTACTAGGACTTAAAATGGTTTAAAGTCACATACACAAGAGTAAAGGAGCACCCCGTTTCCAATGTAACTTGTCTGGCCAAGGATTTGCTAACTGTAAGAATGAAGTAGAATGGTAGAATGAAGTACCACTAGATATTTTTTTAAAAACCTGCTGTCAGTCTCCTGTTTTCTGCTAGCCTGTGAAGATTAAAAATTAGTTGCAATTGTAGTACTCGACATTCACAGCTTCTCAGCAGCAAGAGACTAAGAACTGCATTTTTCAAAAATAAATATATATATATGTCTTATTTAAAAATTAGCAACGTATCTGAAAGTTTTGTTATAATAATGTTCCAAGAATGATTTGGTATATATCATCATATATATTAGATAGTTGGCATCCTATGCTGTATTAGGTAACAAAGTGAGAAATTTGGAAGATGGACTCTTATCTGTAAGTCTGAACTTTTAACATGTTTTACCAATGAATACTTTTCAGTGCTATGAATAAATTTTTAGCTAGACCTATCTTTCATAACACAGTTCCTCTTAGTACTTTGGTATTTTTATGGCAGTTTTATATTTGATTTTTTTGAATCACGAAATGTCGTTTAGGGTGCTAAATAACCTATATACAGAAGCTACAATGTGTACATTAACATGAAATTTTCATTTAGTCATTCATTATATAAAAGATTTTCCAGATTAAAAGGTTAAAACCTCCAGGCTATGTCCTTCTAATTTTTTTCCCTCCTGAATTCCAGAATCATGAGGAATGGAAATAACATGTTTTCATGTTATTATTCACACCACAATTTCATTTCTGGAAGAGATTGCTTATTTTTTCCTCAAAAGAATATATCCAGTCATTTAGTATGTAACTGTAACACGACTGTCATTCCTGTGACAGTTACCTGCAGGGTGAAGAGCCTCAATATGTGTAGGACTGAACAGGCATTACTCAAGGGAACAGAGAAAAAAAACAATGATCATAAAGAAGTTAATCAATAAAATTATTAATGTGCTATTCCTCTCAGTCTATAAATGTAAATGGTATTGCTTAAAATTCAGAATAACATTCAAACATAGTTTTATATTTAGAGGGTTCTATCACCTGTCAACAAACATTGTGCAAGTCGACACTATCATCAAGGTTGCTGGAACAACTGCGGCACATCAGACCAAATGTATATAGCTATCCATCCTACACCAAGTGTGCAGTAGAGATACAGTTAGTTAAGAAGCAGTGCTAATTGACTGGAAAATCATTTGCATTTGACTGGCTGTGTGTCTTCAAAACTAAAAGAGGTAGGATGAGAGACATAAGTCCTTTCCTTACTATAAAAGTGGCCCATTAAATATCAGCTTCAATTTATAGTCTGGTTCTCATTTTCAAAAGCCTATCTATTTTGAGTCTTTTTTCCAACACTCCAGCCATATCACAATGCACAATTTTGATTCATTAAATTAAAAACATTTCAATAACAAGAAACCCTGGGCTAGAGGCTGAAGCTACTCAAAGCAATGTAAAAAAATAGGCAATATTTTAAAAGAATCAAATTTGAATCTGAAAGAATTCCTGGAGAAATGGTATGCAGTAAATATGGCAAATCTACATCTTATGTTAAACACAAAGTGTTTTTCTGCTGATACCGCCTGCTGGACTCTGAAGCAAACACCAGCTCTGAGCAATACCTGTGTGGCAAATTATTTCCCTAGTTACCAAGCTGCCTGAAAACATTTTAGACACATTACTATAAGCAATAATTTTTATACTGTTGTCAATGAAAACATATAAAAATTAATCAAAGCATTCCTGTTCTTGCAGAAGACGCAGAGCATTTTTCAAATCTCAAGTATAAATTTCCTTGACACTTGACATATTTTATAAAAAAAAAAAAAAAAGAAGGAAAGAAAAAGACCAAGAGGCCATCACTATCCTAAGCTGCTTAGAGATAAGGAGGTATTAAAAAATAGAGTTCTGTGACCTGGGGTCATTAATTGATTGTTAGACCAAAAATGAATCTGTGAATAACTACTTTGATTCCCTGTATCATCACAAAAGCATCCTTCCCACATAACGAGTATACTGATAGGAAAGTTTTCATAGCCATTTTATCACTCCTTTTACCTCAAGCACTACTGGTTTTGGGCATGAGGTACAGTTCACTAATATACCCTGTATCAATGCACTGACCTTTTACTGTGACTCACAGCTCCAGGAAGAACTCAGACTTACAATAAGAGTTTAAATTTGAGAGAGGTTATTTTCCAGATGTCTCTTGTTGCTGTTTGGAGGTCAATTGGTTGCAGCGGGGAGAGTAAAGGGTATTTCTAATCATTCTTAGAGCAATGTATTCTGTTAGAGGGCAGTGATATTAAGAAGGAATGTAGAGAAACAGATAACATGTAATGAAAGTTGCACAGCATAAAGATTTTAAAGATTTTAACTAAACATCTACTACTTCTTGACTTGAAATGGCTTAACAAGCTATGGGTTGACCTGTGAAACCTGACGCTCCAAGTGACTGAGATTGACAGTTGGGTTGGGAACGGTAACCCTGTTAACCCAATGAGGTTTCCAATTCTGAAGCACACAGCAAAGAATCAGTCCTTCTCATCTTCCTGGGTGGAAGTAGCAAAAAAGAGAGCACCCAAGTTTGAGCAACCTTGACTATAAAGCAACATATAAAATTAGTGCATAATGATGAACATTGCTGGAATCTACCACCAAGGAAAGGATACAATAGATGTATGGGATGACACTCCTTTCTTTAAACACTGGTATTGAACACCTTATACAAAGACACCACTGTGTAACAGAAAAGAATATCTACACATGCATTTCCACAGGGACTCCAGAGACTGTTATGAATCATCTTCTCACTAAATACTGGAAAATCATTTGAACTTTTAACCCACTGTCATAATCACTTGATTTTCATTAAACTTAAAATGGTTGTGCTCTGATGTGATCATATTAATGATTTTAAAGAATCCTCCAAGCAGTTTTACAGGAGTAGCAATCTAAAAAGTGAACTGCAAATGACTGTTGTGTTTGTAGATGTCTGCATTCACTGCTGTATTCAAATTCAGCCAGTCTGGTCTAGCATGTATGGAAGCACAGCAATGGCCTTACCAAAACTACCTCTGATATAAATACCAAGAGATACAGTGTACAGTAGACCAACTCATAGAATCATAGCATCATAGAATAGTCAGGGCTGGAAAGAACCTTAAGATCATCTAGTTCCAACCCCCCTCATCATATATATTTAGAGAATGAAAGTGATAAGAATATGGTAACTGATGGACTAAGTAAAACCTCATCTCATTTTCCAGATGAGTCCTAAGATGATGTTCTGGGAAACTTCTGTCCTACACAGGCAAAACAACAAATAGATTCATTTCTACAAGGGCCAGCAGAATAATGAAATTCGTAGTTGAGAATCATATTATGGAGCACAACAGAAACACAACTGGTGTTTTCTACCCCTTTCGGATGAAACTTTTTTTTGCGTAAAGATCCTTTTAGTTCCTCCCTTTCCCAGTCCCTCCTTTTCTTCCTTACACAACAAATAACTAGCAACCACCTCTAGATACTTTGTATGTTGGGCGAAAGGATATAGAGCAAAGGACTTTATTTCTTAGCAAAGAAATGGACCAAATGAAGTCAAATTAAGGAAAGAAGTAGAATGGCCAAAGTTTCTTTGCATTTTCACCTTTTGTGGTTTTCTGACTTGATCACAGAAACCAACACATGCAAGAAAATGATAGATTATCTAAAACAGTTTAGAAGATGAAAAAGGAAATATTTATCAGTTTAAATATGAGTTGCTAATTAATCATTTAGGCTTCAAATGTCTATTAACATTTAGGTTAAAGTTTATAAACCTGATTTTAAGAGCTTTTCTTTAGCATCTGTAAATCAGATGCATCAGATTTACAGTTCTTTTTCTAGTCAACCATGCACCTTTAAGACCAACCAGAGACCACCATTTATTCTTACGTTTGTAAGATATATGTGAAATAAAAATGTAACTATTAACAACTTTGATACCAACAGACACTATTCTGAAATGAATTTCTTGTGTAATTTAAAATGCTCAATCTAATTGCATTTGGAAGATAAAAATATAGAATAAGAGATTTGCAGCTACTTTGTAAAACATGGTGGAGAATTCAGAGTCTTTTTATTAATTATCTTCTCAAAGAATGCCTCAGTGAAGTGGGACATGTGGCAAGCTAGTTAAAAATTACACTCTTTTGCAAAAGGACATTATTTACCTGTCCCTTGCACTCAGAAATGTGAGGACTAAATGATCAATGTGGTGTTTTCAACCTTTGAGAACTTGCAGTGATGTCCTTTTACAACTGGATGTTTATGTGAAGAGATGAGAACCTTCCTTTTTCAGATCAGTTCAAAACCAGACAGTCCCCCTTTATAAAATTTTTGCTATTGGAAAGACTTTATTTGAGCAGTAAGACTATTTTGCAAATGACCACCAAATTGTGTATAGGACAATATATCTCACAACTAAATGAAACAAAACCCATATGTTCTTGGAAGAATTTAGAACCTTGTAAATCTGACTTCAAAAATCTGCAGTCACTCACATAGATTACTTTGAAGTTAACTTTTCCTTTTTACTATTAGACTACAGATAGCAAAAAATGGAACAAGGACAGCAACAGCAGAAGAAAGCAAGTAACAGCTGCCATGGACAAAACCCAATAATAAGTGGTAATTAAGGTCTTTCTGCTCCTTAGACCAAGAGGATGAAGTTTCAAGTATTAACATATCTGCACGTATAAGTCAGTACTTCCAAGTACTAACTGATATATGCATAAGTAAGGGTACATATGTACACAACAATGGATACCACAAATAATGTGTGTAATTCTCCTGTGTTGGCTGGATCCCTCTAGTATACACATATAACTACATGTATTCAAAAAGCTATACATGCATGCCCCAATAAATCTGAACAAACCAGCTTTCCAGTTTCTACCTTCTGCTCCCTTCTGAGCTCAAACTAGCCAAAAAAGTAACTTTGAATATCATTATTCTCCAATTCGGATTACTAAAACCAAATTTATAAATCTTCTAAAATTCAACCTGACATTACAAAGGGGTATCTGCTGAAAAGTACAACTCATCACTGCAAATCATTATAAAGGTAAGCATACCAAATAGTTATATTCCACATTTCATATTCCATTACTTTCTGCTTGGTCAAACACATAATAAAAATAGCTTTGCTTCTTTTTTTTTCTTTTTTTTGAGACTGTTACCATGAAAAAGGACTCACAGAACACCAAGACAGGCCCAAACATTCCTTTTAAGAACGTTTTATTTCTATTTGACAAAAATATACTTTTTTTGAAGCAGAGCTCAATTTATACATGACTTCATTCCGCTTCTCCTCATCTTTGGAAGGTAATCACAGGGTCCAGATGCCAAGCTATGAAAAATCTTCTCCTTTCAGTTTCTTTCTGAATTAAATTAGATTTTGACTTGAGAAATGTGACCACATTATCTGTTTGAACATAAGGAAACTGTACAAATCCTTCATAAGACCTATGTAAAACTCCTTTTATGATTATGAAGGGGCAATTTTCTCCTGCCCATATTTCTTAGAAGGGAGTCTATGCTGCCCTTTAAGGACCTTGCATTCCAGTGCATATTTTTGCTGGTGCAAGTTGAATTTGGGAATCAGTAGTGAAATGCATAATCAATTGGTTATGCAGCATAACAATTAGATCAAGTTTTGTGAAGATTCCCAGTGCAGTAATGATGCTATAGTATTGCTAAGGTGTCAAATTAAATTCTGTAAATATAGCTAGGGCTATATTTTTTAGTATGAAAAAAAAGTGTAAGGTTTGTCAAAATGAAATAAAATAAAAAAATTAACCCTAAAAATAACTTGAGTCTTTATTTCCAATAAAACCCTATCTCTCTTCCCATGCACTTTTTCTGTAGTGTATGTTAGACGTGTAGAAGAAAGACTATCTGCTCTCTAAACTCATTCAGTGCGTCAGTACAACTGGGACTTAGATGTGGACTAAAAGGCAGTAATGCTGTAAGTAAAAAAAGCATAAAATGAAAAATAATTTAAACAGTTCCATTGCATATAAATATTTAAGTAGTATTTCTGCAGTAAGAGAATACTATGATTAGGGAAATGATAATCCTCAGAGAATAATTTAGATATTTTAATATCTCTTCTTTTTTTGCTGCACAGTCCTTTCCAGTTATGCAGGCTAAGCTACCTGACATAATTGAAAAACAGCTTTTAAGTGGGTTGTGTGTATAATTTCTTCAAAACTCTATTTTATTTCTGAATTCAGTTTGATTTCCTTGAATACTTCACATTTTCTACCTATAAATCTGAGTAATTTCTCTGATAGTGAATGCAATTCATAAATATAGAAGTTAAAAAGCACTTTTAATACACTCACAACTTTATTTTCAAAAGAGACATCGTGTAACTATGAAAGTAATTTTAAAAGTATCTCCAAAAAAAAAAAAAAAAAAAAAAAAAGAACAAAAATGAGTACAAGTTTGTTATCCATGATCCAATAAAGGTGAAACAAGCTGTGAAGGCAAACATTATAGAGTTATGAGCCAGCATTTTTTAATACTGCCAAGAATAGATCATGGGGCACTGAGCAGCTGGCTGAAAATCACTGCTTTTTTGGAACCTTTGGACATGTTTCTAGGCCAGGGGCTCAGAAGCAACCTTACCACTGCCCCTAGTCAGTGGTTTCTTCTAAGTACAGTTCAGAAATATAAATCAGCTGCTACTTAAGTTGGCAACAGCAACAGTTCAAAAACCTAGAAGTACTGCTGCACACAGTTGCATTTACTTACTGGCATTTAAAAATGCATTAATTGCCTGTTTCCTGTTGGGGGTGGGGGGAGAATTTGTAGTGGGGAGAATTGCATAACCATTTTCCCTTTCCTCCCCAGTGCACTGTATACTTCAGACAAAAATTTTGACTGCCACTGATCAGCTATCCACCTCTCTGCACCAAATGTTCCATGAAAGTCAGTAGCTAAAGTCGGTGACTTAATATAAAGCCTGTGTGTTTTCTGCAACAGTGTCCAACAGGTGTGGTAGAGAAGATAGGAACTCAGACCTTCACCCTTTCCAAATTAAATAAAAGCACTTGTAGAATTAATGAAAAAGCAGAGGAAGGTACTTTGTCAGCATTAAGTTTTCAATTAGTCCCCACAAAATTGCCCACAGAAAATGAACTATCACTTTTTAGAGACAGGATCCAGCAAAAAGTACTGCAATTTCAAGTTGTATCCTATGTGTATTTACAAGTTCACTGAGAAACCCAAAACATTTTACTTCTCTTGGTCATATAAATTTAACAAACTACAGGCCAGCACCTTTGAAGTAGTCCATTCAGAGGACTTTTGAAAAGTCTTACAGGATTCAATATGTGAAAGAATTTTCAGAGTTGGGCCTTCAAAGTAATGGCGTAAAATAAGGTTTTGCAACTTCGACATTTAATATTCAAATTATGCAGCAGATGTTCACATCAGTTTGGTAATATGTAACCTGTATTAGAGTACATTAGGATATTTCAAAATAAAATTTAATTAATTTAGATCATTTGTCATGTTTTCTTTCCAGTTTTTTTTTTTAAATATGTATTGTATATGTACAAGAAGAAATGGCCTTAAGTTGCACCAGGGAAGACCCTGGATGTGGATTGGATATTGGGAAAAATTTATTCACCAAAAGGGTTGTCAAGCATTAGAACAGGCTGCCACAGGTAAGTGGTTGACTCACCATTCCTGGAGGTGTTTAAAAGACATGCAGAGATGGTGCTGAGGGAAATGGTTTAGTGGTAGACTGAAGTAATGTTAGGTAATGTTAGGTTAGTGGTTGAAGTGAGTGATCTTAGGGATCTTTTCCAACCTAAATAACTCTATGATTCTACAGCAATTGACAATTTCCAGCTCTACATCTTCTTTATTGTATGAAGCCCAGTCTGAGGTGAACAGCCTATGTGTCAAATAGGAGAGGGTTGAGGATATTTAGAATGGATGGCAAAGACCAAAGGCACATAACTCTGCAATGATGCCTGATTCCTCCTGACTTTTTTGCTAGATAGGTAGGTTTCTGTTTTAGGGAGATTCTTTAAGAAATGTTTAGTAAGAACTTCTATATAGTAACTTATAACCCAAGGTGACGATACTTTAATCTGACACCTGGGGTAAAACTCCATCTATTGCATGGGCTACCACCCTGTCCCTGGGCTTCAGTGTTTGATTAGTTATTTTCTGAAATGCTACTCCATATTATAAATTCCTTTTTCTAAGAGGCGATTTTCACAACAATCGACAATATTTTCACAAGAATGGTCTTTCAGCTTTTTAGTCTAAAAACAAGTTAATGGAAAAAAAAATAAACTACAACAGTAAAACTTCACCCTAGAATAAATTCAAATAATAAACAAAACTTTTTTTGGAATTTCCAAAATTAGCTGACTTTAGAAGGAAAATTGGAATCATATCCATGCATATCTGCTAAACGGAAATATATTGTAAAAGGAGAACTCATATTACTGGGCTGGATTAGAATTTTCAGAATTAGAACAGAGTAAAATTCTAGGTTTTATCCTTATCTTCAGACATTCAGTGGCATTATAAGCCCAGGAGATTTAAGTTGCATTAAATGTTATAGGATTCTAATCACTATAGGGTACAAATCAATTTGAAACAACTGTAACTTATTATAAATATATGTATATAAAAACCTCAACATTCTGATTGACTTTAAATTTTCATGAACATTAATAGAGTTAGGAGGGTAAAGGTAAAAAAAAAAAAAGAAATTTCTGTGGTTGTGGCTGTTTTACTCGTTGCCACTCTTTGTCTGAAAGACTTGATAAGACCTTGGAGACCATATTACTAGGTATTAGTTCTAAAGGCTCTGAGTTTAATCTTAAGACAGGATGCAACAACTGATATATTAAAATGCCAATCAGAGACAAAATAGAAAGAAGGAAGAAACACTCTCAAGAATGTTAATACAGGCTAGCTTTGTTCTTGTGTTATATTTACACATGTTTATGTTATACTGTAAACGAAAGTAATCTCCCTAACCAGCATCATCTGAAAACATACCACATTGTGAACAGAAGAAATAAGAAAACTGGACGGGAAATTAATTGAAATTATTTTGAGTCAAGCTGATATATATCGCTCAGAAAATATATTATTTCAGATCCATTATTATTCCTTCCGGGTTTGGTTTGTGTACTACTTGCTCCCCCCCCCAAAAAAAAAAACCAAAACCAAAACCAAAAAACCAAACCACAACTCACCACCAACAGTATTTCTTTCATCTTTCTAGGTATGAAAAAAAGGGAAAATCTGACATATATAATTCCTGTAGTGCATTAAGTTTCCAACAGATTAGTTTCTCTGAAAACACATTTGAAAATTATAAACAGAGATATTCAACACAACCAAACACCTTCTTACTGTAAGGAGATAACAAATGCCAGTATTAGTGTAAACCTGAGGTTCTTATAGATTCATAACCCTTGCAGAGAGACATGGGGGGAAAACAGTTGTCTGACTTCACTGGCTAACCTTACTTTTAATTTTTATATGACCTAGCAAAAATTATCTTAAACCTGACTCCTTTACCACAGTTACATGATATTCATCAATAATTAAATAACAAGAAACTACAGCCTTATGTAAATTTTTCATCCAACACTAAAGATAGAAGTACTCCCATAATTTCTTATTTTTGCCCACCTTGATCAGTAAAGTAACAGGATATGTCTGTTCTTTAACACAACTATGTTTTTCTGAAACATGAGCAGAAAAAGTACTTCTGGTTACTTTATTGGCTTTTATGCCTATTAGCTTTTCTTGTCTAGTCATCCTATGTCTATGTCATGTCACATCCTCTGTGCTTGCCCATCAAATTTGGATTAAAATGTATTATCACACAAACATTTCAGCTGGCATAGCTGGTGAGGCAGTAAACCTATAAAACCAGCCCAGATGCAGGTATGTGGATGTGTGACAATATTCTTCAGAATCTGAGAACTTTCTACAACAAAAAACACAGATTAAATCATTCCAATTCTCTTAGAAAACACTTCAAACCTCCCTAAAAGCAGCAGACACAGGTCATACAAGATAAAAAAGTGCCAGATTCTGATCTCATTTACATTTAGCCATGGCCAAAAGCTTAAACATTTAAAATGTTATTTTACAGAGTTACAATTAGTCAGATTCTGCAGTACAGAAGTCTGACATGGACAGCTTTGTATGTACTACAAAGAGACAAACAGCAGTCCAAACACTTGTTAGAAACTTCAAAATGGCTAAAAGGTTTTTCAGCAGCTTTAAATATCCCATTAACTCTACGATGTGAATAATCCTTGCTTACTGGAGTAGTCCCATGGAAAGTAATGGGAGTGTTGCAATGGCTAATGGCTGTGTAACAGAGCTGATAAATGTAAAAGAGGGAATACGGCAACTTAAGATCATATGCCATTTTGTATGGTGTAATTTTATATTCCAAAATTTATAATGCATGTCTTTAAATAAGTTAATAATGACATAGCTTGAGTTAGTGCACATTGTGTTCAATTCTTACCATAAAAAGCTTTAATCTGAAAATAAAATACATTGGGAAACTACTGTGCCAGTAAATACTCATCTTGATAAACTTCCACAAGCACAACAGAAATAGGAAAATAATCAATGAGCAAGATAAATTCACTGGCAGAAAGGAATATAATCCCCAATTATGGGATTTCTAAGCTTTCATTAAGTCCTTAAATCTTAACTTGCATTAACTAAGTTGCTGTGATTATACTTGAAACTGATCTCTCAGGAAACTCCACATGTCCAGCCATTTATTGAATGCATTTTTTCCCAAGACCAAATGGATATCTTTTCAGGAATAAGTAATAAGCATTTTATTTTAGGTTCCACATATGGAATTATAAATAGTACCCATGACTAAAAATCACTTCAGACTTCTTTTCAGAATCACTCTGTAAAGTACAATCTGAAATCATTAATGCAACTAAAGCCACTCTTGTGATTTCTTGATAAAACTCCCATCCAGAACAGTCAAGTACCAGGACTGCCACTGAAGGCTGCCATACACAGTGTTTCATTTTCAACCTATGCATATTAAGAATAAATAAGTGAAAATAAAAAGGACGAAGGGTAAGCATTTGAATAAGCTTTTTGATGTAGTAGTACTGAAGGGTATCTGAAGACATTCTGTCACTCATACCATTTCTTTGGCCTTTCTGCCAAAAGCTGGGTACTGGAAAAAACATACTGTGACATCTGAAAGCTGTTCAAAGTTTGTTTCCCAGATGCATCAATACTTAGTGCTATTTTCAGTCCTTCAAAAATGCAGATTAGCATTAGCTAAATTTCTGAAAACAAGAATATGAAAGGTATTTTTATAATACAGACTTTCAATCTTTGAAAATTAAGATAGAAAAAAAGATATGATACACCACGTTTTCTTCTTAAACCTTAATTTTAGTTTTAGTTTTTTGGATTTTTTTTTATGCCTAACATATTAACATTTGACATAACAGAAGTTTGTATGGACAACTAATATTGTAGAGAACATAGGATGTAGACTAGCACCTCTTTATAAGAATGGGATTTATGTTTAATTTGTGTATATGAGTATATATATGTATCAGATCATTTCATAGTGACAATAAACAACTTATGGAAAGTTGAAATCTGTGATCCTTGCCGGCAAAATTCTTCCTGAATAATCTGCTATACAAGAAAAAGAGTGAAATAGCTAATTTTGATATTTCTGTATGAAATGTTTTGTTTTGTCAGGCAAGTTAAGGAGATAATAGAGGCTTTTTGTCATCTTTCCTTTCCCCATACATTGTTCTATACCCACAGATACCAAATAAGCACTCAGATTACTGAAATAGCTGAGATTTGGGAATTTCTGATTCTCCTGATCAAATCCTGTGACTCCCAGACACTATACCCTAACCACTACATATAAAACAGAGTATGTCTTAGTACTCTTATCCTCTCTTCCTTCTGAATTTAGGAAATGGTTAATCATGTTGGGAAGATGCCCTTTGTTTCCAAAGTATTCTGCTTATAATTAAGATGTGTAATAATCAAAATTTTACAGAAAAGGTATTATCTTCCCGCTCTGCCTGAATTGTGTTTGCCTTTACAAATTTCAAATAATATCATTTACAAATTAGCTACTAACCTCAGTTCTTTGGCCATAATTCCCAAAGAGATGACTTCTCTCTTGTCTCATAACTGACTGGCAAGTACAAAAGCAGGGAAACATCTTGTGTGCTTCATAACTCCTGATGGAAATATACTAACCATTATTAAATATCACATAAAGAAAATACAGTTAAAATTATCAGGTCACAGGCTAAATCCAGCCAAAATTAGTATATTTTCATGTTACAAATGAGAAAGTACTGGAAAGTCTTATGAATGAGACCTGAAGAAACCAATATAAATATGTTAAGGCAAATATTTTACAAAGTCATGGAGGTGGGTACATGGATGAAGAGTAAATGTAATAGTGCAGTTAAATCTACAGCTCTGAAATGGATTTTATTTTCTAAAAGCTACTATTATTGCCAACAGAATCATAGAATAGTAGGGTTGGAAAGGACCTTAAGATCATCTAGTTCCACCCCTCCTGCCAGATCATCTAGTTCCAACCCTCCTGCCATGAGCAGGGACACGTCACACTAAACTATGTCGCCCAAGGCTCTGTGCAATCTGGCCTTGAACACTGCCAGGGATGGGGCATTCACAATTTCCTTGGGCAACCTATTCCAGTGCCTCACCACCCTCACTGGAAAGAACTTCCTCCTGATAACTAATCTAAACTTCCCCTGTTTAAGTTTAAAGCCATTGCCCCTTGTCCTACCAATACAGTACCTAATGAAGAGTCCATACCCAGCATCCTTGTAGACCCCCTTCAGATGCTAGAAGGCTGCTATGAGGTCTCCACGCAGCCTTCTCCAGGTTGAACAGCCCCAACTTTCTCAGCCTGTCTTCATAAGGGAGGTGCTCCAGCCCCCCTATCATCCTTGTGGCCCTCCTCTGGACTTGCTCCAGCAGCTCCATGTCCTTCTTATGTTGAGGACACCAGAATTGGACACAATACTCCAAGTGAGGTCTCACAAGAGCAGAGTAGAGGGGCAGGATCACCTCCTTTGACCTGCTGCTCACGCTTCTTTTGATACAGCCCAGGGTATGGTTGGCTTTCGGGGCTGCAAGCACACGCTGCCTGCTCATGTTGAGTTTCTCATCAATCACCACCCCCAAGTCCTTCTCCTCAGGGCTGCTCTGAATCTCTTCTCTGCCCAGCCTGTTGCTGTGCCTGGGGCTGTGCCGACCCAGGTGTAGGACCTTGCACTTGTCTTGGTTAAACTTCATGAGGTTGGCATCGGCCCACCTCACAAGGGTGTCAAGGTCCCTCTGGATGGCATCCCTTCCCTCCAGCATATCAACCGAGCCACACAGCTTGGTGTCATCATCAAACTTGCTGAGAGTGCACTCAATTCCATTGTCCGTGTCACTGAGAAAGATGTTGAACAACACAGGTCCCAACACCAATCCCTGAGGGACACCACTCATTACTGGTCTCCAAGTGAACATTGAATCATTGACCACAACTCCTTGTGTGCGACCATCCAGCCAGTTCTTTATCCACTGAGTGGTCCATCTATCAAATTGGTGTCTCTCTAATTTAGAGACAAGGAGGTCATGTGGGACAGTGTCGAATGCCTTGCACAAGTCCAGGTAGATGACGTCAACTGCTCTGCTGCTGTCCATCAGTCCCGTAGCCCCATCATAGAAGGCCACCAAATTGGTAAGGCAGGATTTCCCCTTAGTGAAACCATGCTGGCTGTCACCAGCCACCTCACTGTTTTTCATGAGCCTCAGAATTCTTTCCAGGAGAATCTGCTCCAAGATTTTGCCGGGCATAGAGGTGAGACTGACTGGTCTATAGTTTCCTGGGTCTTCCACCTTCCCGTTCTTGAAAATGGGGGTTACCTTTCCCTTCTTCCAGTCATCGGGAATGTCACCTGACTGCCATGACCTCTCAAATATGATGGACAGTGGCCGAGTAACTTCATTCTCCAACTCCTTCAGGACCCGTCTGACTTGGCCTTCAAACAGATGTCACATATGTGTTTTGAAGATGTTAATTTATAAAAGTGCATTTGTTTGCTTTCACTGATAAAAGAGCATCATAATTTCTAAAGAAAGAGAGTGAGCTATGTGAAAAACTCATGAGTTTGTGCCTCTTTTTTAGCCCAAAATATTAAAATTCTTCAAGTTTGGAAAGCAGAGAACAAAAACCATGCAAATCTATTGGTATGTAAGAATATCTTGGACCAGAACGAAAGCTTCATTTCAAACTAGCATGCAAACGCTCTTTCTTACACCTTTTAGTACTTGTTTCGCAACTGATACTCTTCTGAAATGCTTAAACTGAATCCACATTAGTACAATATTTTCGTGTTGCAGTTTGACTCCTATACTGCCTTTATGCCTCAGGACTTGCTTTGAGCAATCTGTATATGAACGAAATGAGTGGGGATTGAGAGTGGAGGGGAAGAAAGTCAAGGGTAATGTCCCAGTTCCAGACTCAACATTATTTCTGAAAATGCAGTTGATAAAAATCTATTTGCAAAATTAGCTTCCAGAATAAGTGAGGAATGTGAGTATATTCTGCAGCTGATTTTATCTTTTGGGGCCTTTTTGGTGGCCACATAATGGGAACTGATAGTGTTGGGAAACAAATAGCTTTTATTGCTGCAAGTTAACTTGCTGCCAGAAATTCCTCAACCTCTGTGCCCTGCGGTCAATCAGCCACTTGAATAGGCTGGACTTACAATCTTAGGAAAATTCTGCCTGGAGGCACAATAAAAAACCAAACACACTGAAACAGTAGAAAGACTTTGGAATTGCTTCTCCTGCTAGAGAGAGAAAAAAAAAATCAGAAACATATAGCTAAGAAAATCCCAACACCCTTAAATAAATAAAGAATA
>NW_009933258.1:24888-30365 GCF_000696875.1 Nestor notabilis | reverse complement strand
TCTAGGACTATATCCCATGGAACCTTACTAAGCAGGTGCCTGAAGAGCCCAAAGTCTGCTCTCCTGAAGTCCAGGGCAATGAGCTTACTGTATGCCCTTCTTGGCGACCTGAGGATCTCGAACTCAAACATCTCATGGTCGCTACAGCCAAGGCTGCCCTGGAGCATCACATTTCCAACCAGCCCCTCCCTGTTGGTGATCACAAGGTCAAGTATGCCACCTCTCCTTGTCAGGCCCTTTATTACTTGCAAGAGGAAGTTGTCTTGCACACAATCGAGGAACCTCCTGGATTGCTTGTGCTGGGCCGTCCTGTCCCTCCAGCAGATATCAGGATGGTTGAAGTCCCCCATGAGGACAAGGGCCTGTGAGCGTGAGGCTGCTCCTATCTGCCTGTAGAGAGCTTCATCCACAGAGTCCTCCTGGTCAGGCAGTCTGTAGCAGGTCCCCACAGTAATGTTCCCCATTGCTGTTCTCCCTTTGACCCTGACCCACAAACTCCCTTTTGACACATTGATCACCTGTCCCCAGACAGAGTTTCATACTCTCCAGCAACTCCCCCTCCCCATCTGCCAGGCCTGTCTTTTCTAAAGAGCTGGTAACTTCCACTCCAATACTCCAGTTACAGGAGCCATCCCACCATGTTTCTGTGATACCAATGACATCATATCCCTGTAACCTTGCACACATCTCTAATTCCTCTTGTTTGTTTCCCATACTATGGCCATTTGCAGAGAGGCATCCGAGCCGAGCTCCAAATGAGGCCAACTCAATGGCTGGAGCAGCACTTATTATAGGTGCTGGCAACTGACTGGGAGTGTTGGGATGGATCGATGCCCACCTCCCCCAACACATCTAGTTTAAAGCATTCTTGACCAGCCTGGCAAGTCTCCTACCAAAACAACTCTTCCCCTTGTTAGACCAACTCCACCAGCCTCCAGTAGATCCGGCCTCCCAAATCGAGTCCCATGTTCTAAATACCCAAACCCCTGAACAAGAGGTGCACAGGCATGGGATGGTCAGAAATGGGACACATGGTAGCCCTGGAGGCCCCACAGCTATACAAAGCTCACCCATGGTCCCTTACAGAAATGCAGACCTGAACAAAATGGGGTTTAGGAGTGACAAAGACAATACAGAAATAGTACTTAACATATGTAATAGGTACCATATATGATGAATTCGGATGTAATATGGAACTACAGACCAGTGAAGCAGCAGAAAGATATAAAGTATGTCACCTAACATATGGAAAATAAGCCATGTGAATCCTAGACCAAAGAAGCAGTGATCAACTTCAGCGTAATCCTGCCAGCGAAGGACTCCAGATGCAGAAGACCCTGTGTAATACACCCCACCTCAGCACCAGCATATGCCATCCAGACCTCAGGACCCAGAGGAGCAGTGGCAGGGTGAGCATCATTCCAGGTGAAGGAGGAGAAACTAAGACATATAACAGATTCAACTGTATAATTTTTCTCTTTTTTTTTGGTAACAATTAGAACTAGACTCACAATTCTTGAAATATACTATTAAGATTTCAGTTTTAGGAAAAATAAATTCTTAACTTTATATACATATTTTTATACATATAATGTATGCCCCCTCTTTGCATATAAACAAGATTTTGAGCATAACAATGAAGTATTAGACTGTTTGTAGGAAATCTTAGTATTACCAGAACAAAAATTAGTGCGTTGCTGGAGTGAAGGCAGCATATTCTATTAGGCAGAATTCTTTCTTTAGAAGATAAATAACCTCAGGGCTATGTCAGCCAGCAAAATTCCTATTGATTTGTTGTTTTGCTCAACTGAAGATAACACTTAAAAGAAGCGACACTCTCAGACCAAATCTGCATGACAAACTTTTTCTGGAAGAGTTTGTTAATATGGACTATATGATGAAGTATGATTAACTACCAAATTAATTAGGCTAGGAGAAAAATATTGATAGAGGGTATACAGGGGTGACATTTTAACTTGTTTAAATACAGGTCCTGCTATGCTCTTTTGCCATAGATGAACATCTGTATATTGGATCCTGAAGACGATTTATTTTCTTCCTAAACCCTCCTAAGTGACAGGCTTCTCTACTTATCCTGTCAACATGTTCCCAACCATCATACTCCATTCTGGTACCTGTAATAGTCTTAGGTCTCTCCATACTCTTTAGAGTCTGTGAAACATCATATCTCCTGTTTCTCTAAATGTGAGTAACATCGGTATTTGTTAAGCCTTTGGTTCATCAACAACTTAGTTCCCTTTCAGGTTCTAGTTCCATCTTCCACAGTTCTTTTTGCCTGTTTTTTGCCTGTCCCTCTTGCCTCATGTATTTATTCTGTTCCCACTTCATTGTTTTCTTTCTTTTTTTTTCTGATTTTCAGGATGAAACCTTTTCCTACTCTACTTACTTTGTTAGTCCTGCTTTTTTCTCTGTTGGCAGATGTCTACACTTCTGGAGTTGCCCATGCAGCTTCTGCTCTTTCCTGTTCCATTGTGTCATTAAAAATTCTCCATGTTCAGACAGACCCACTCTGAATTGTTACTCCAGCAAAATCTGACATGATTGCAAGCTAAGCATTTTCTTGACTCACGGATTATCAAGGCAGATCAAATCAATTAGCTTTTGGAAAACCTGTCCATGAAATCATAGAATTGCAAAATCATTAGGTTGCAAAAGATCTTTAAGATCATCAAGTCAAACTGCAAACCTCGCACTGCCAAATCCACCACTAAACCATGCCCCAAAGTGCCACATCTGTATGTATTTTAAATACCTCCAATTGTTTCCCTTGGCCAGACTGTTCCAATGCCTGACAACCATTTCATTGAAGAATTTTTTCCTATTACCCAATCTAAGACTGCCCTGGCACCACTTGAGGCCGTTTCCTTTTGCCCCGTCACTTGTAACTTGGGACAAGAGACCAACACCCACTTTGCTACAACCTCCTTTCAGGTAGTTTTAAAGAGTGATAAGGTCATCCCTGAGCATCCTTTTCTCCAGGCTGAACAACTGCAGATCCCTCAGCCAATCTTCATATGTTTTCTAGACCCTTCAACAGCTTCATTGACCTTCTTAGGACATGCTCCAACACCACAATGTCTTTCCTTTAGTGAGGGGCCCAAAACTGAACACAGGATTTGAGGTGTGGCCTCTCCAGTGCCAAGTACAGAGGGACAATCACTTCCCTACTCCTGCTGGCCACACTTTCTGATATAAGCCAGAATGATACTGGCCTTCTTGGCTACCTGAACACACTGCTAGTTCGTATTCAACTGGCTGTCAACCTATCCCCCTAGGTCCTTTTCTACTGAGCAGTTTTCCAGCCACTCTTCCCTAACCCTCTAGCATTTTATGGGTTGTTGTGCAGGACCCAGCACTTAAACTTGTTGAATCTCTGTTGTGGTTTAAATCCAGCTGGTAACTAAGTACCACACTCACTCACCCCTCTCCCTCACCCAGGCAGGATGGGGAGGAGAACAGAAACAATATGAAACCTGCAGATGTGAACAGTTTAATAATGAACATAAAGTATCGTGTACTGATAATAGAAATAATATCAACAATGACAATACAGATAACAGTAAAAAGGAACAACTGAAAAGAAAACTCAGAAAACATAAGTGATACACTATACAATTACTCACCACCCGCTGACAAACACCCAGCCTGACCCAGCCTGACCCAAGCAGGTCCCTTCTGGGTAACTCCCATACTGGGCATAATGTGCTGTGGTATAGAATACCCCTTTGGCTAGTTTGGGTCAGGTGTCCTGTCTCTGCTCTCTCCTGGCTTCTTGTGCCCCTCTTCACTGGCAGAACATGAGAGACTGAAAAGTCCTTGATCTGGGTAAGTGCTACTTAGCAACAGTGTGTTATCAGCATTATTCTCAGACTAAAGCCAAAATATAGCACTGCACCAGATACTAGGAAGAAAAATTCCTCTGTTCTAGCTGAAACCAGGTCATTCTCATTCAATTGGACTCAGTCCATTGATCCAGCTTGTCCAAAATACTCAGATGGCAAATAAAGGAGACCGTATCTTGTAACTGTGTAATATACTAGATACATAATCTACTAAAGCCCATGGGATACAGTGTTTTCCTCATACTCCTTAATTTAATAAATCTTACATTGGTCTAAATAACAGATATACGAATATTGCAGCAAACACATACTCATCTTGAGGGTGTTGTGATGGCATAGCTGGTCTTTATTGCTGTGAGGAGCATTATGTTGGATCTGGACCCACACCCCTGGTTCATGGGCCCAGGAGCCTGCAGCACTGGCTTCTTGCTGATTAGTTTCCAGCTGATGGATCTCAGACCCAAGTTGTAGCCGTGTCGCCAGCCCTGCCTCCCACAGCCCCTGGCAGATGTTCCCTGGTCAGGTCTGAGTCAGTGCCTGTCCCCTTACAGTGCCCACGGCTGCTGAGGGACCCACTGCTTCCCACAGCCCTGCCCACCACACTTAGGGGCCAGAGGATGAGGGCAGGGCCCTGCCTGCACCTGGGTCAACCCTGTCTTCACTGAGGCCAGAGCCATCACACCATGCTCCCTGGCAGATGTTTCTGGTCAAGCCATCTGTTCATAGGAAACATCAGCTGCCCCTTTTCTTCTGGTACATCCTCCTCAGTCACTCCTGTCTTTTTTCCTTTTATTGTCTTTGAGTAGATTAAATGGCAATGTCTGGAAAAACTGTACTCTTGAAAAAGAATTCTAGTATTGCTCTTAAAACGTCTGGAGAGTATATGGATCCAAAGCTGAAATCAAGATGGGGCATAGCTCAGTTTTCTCTGCTGTTCACCTCCGACATTAATATTTTATAAAAGATATTTTTAGTGAAGCAAAACTCCAGTTATGGAGGAGATCATAACATTGTGGTGGGGTTTTTTAATAAAAAATGAAGGAAAGCTTAAGTTAAATAACCTTTATTTCTTCTTAGCTTACTCCTAATATAAACCAGGTTTTCTAAAAGTGATATAAATTTAATGTTAGATGTTTATAAACATCTAATGTTTCAAATATTACTCCTGGAATGGACCAATATTTACTTTGATTTTAATTACAGAAAAATCAAATATTAACTGCAATGTCTTAATCTGGGCTTGCTTCAAGGACATGTGATTTCAAACTCTAAGCCTTTTGAAACCTGTTGCAAGGTTTTCTCTACTGTTTATGCTGTACAAGCTCTTCTCCATGGGGTTTAAAACATAATAAGATATTTTAAGATCCAGAACAAGAAGAAATTATAATGGAAATCTGCAGAAAAGCAAGTAAGCATCTACTTATGTGTGATGAAATGAGGAGCCCTAGCGTGAAACACATTTTCATATAAACTTTGTAATCCAAGTATTACAAAAGTTTCTTAATTCAGGGCTTTTCTGTCAGCGAGATTTTAGTGGGTTTTGTCCACACAAAGTCCAGAGTGGGTGGGTTTTTTTTTTGTTTTGGTGTGCAGTTTTTTAGCATTTGTTTATTT
>NW_009933258.1:0-24857 GCF_000696875.1 Nestor notabilis | reverse complement strand
AAAGAGTGTTACTAGATTTAGAAGGCAGATAGTGTTTTTAATCCGTATAAAAATCTTTCCAAATTACTTGAACTTTATCACTTCCAAAACTGTAGGTCTAGACAACTCTAGGGAACCATTTTGTTTCTGACAATTTGCTTACATTTTTGTACCTTTGCAAACTTGTGAGAAGGCTAGAAATAGCCTTCTGCTACCATAAGGTATCAATCTCAGCTACAGAAAAAGCCTCCCACAGGTCAAGTGCCTTGATCACTCAATCTTAGTAAGATTGTTGCATGCTTTTTTCAATTCCTTCTACATCAACAGAAAGCTCAAATTTTGATGAGGAGGGATGTGCAATTCTAATTTTTATGCAAAACATTGCATAATTTCTTTGAAGGTACGAATTGCTAAGAAGATGAACCATTATGGCAAAAGGTCCCACTAATGATGAAAGATGCAAGGTAGTATCCTTGCATTCACCATGGTATCTGTGTTATTCCCCATTTCAGACTTGTTTGATGTTTAACTACTGCACAAACTAAACTAATTCAAAGATAATTGTGGACTGTGCCTTAGGTGTGGATTTGGAAGATGGCAAACAGACTAGGACGTGGAGAACTTCTACATGGGCTGGCTGTGGAGCTGGTAATACTGCTGCTTGCTAGCCAGAATCACTGGGACTACAAAACAGCACCTGCCATAAGAAGAAATGTAATCTAGTGCTAATTAAATGAATGAATGAAACATGCTATTCTAAGCTATCTAGCTATAAAATAAAAATAACACAACAGTATTCTCGTCCTCTCTTTTCTCATGCCATTATGTTATCAATATCTAATTGCTTCCAAATAAAAAGGCTATAAAATATCCAAAAAAGCTGACCAATAAATCATCAAGTTTTAGCTGTTATTTCTATTACAGCTGAATGTATTTTTCCTGCCATTAACATGTTGTCTGAATTTGTAAACGAGTGTTCTATTTATTGGCGATTCTACCACTTCCGCTTAAAAAGGACAACCTGTCATTTTCTGAAAGAACAGATATCTGGATGTTAGGATTTTTTCTTATAGAATGGACTTTGAAGAGCACATGGCATAAATAAAAGGATCACAATTGTCTCTTGGTTTTGGTAAATTTAGAAAGTAAGAAAACTCTCAATCATACAAGATCTCTGAAAGGAAAAGAAAAAAGCTGTATTTATTGTCTGATTTCAGGGTTTTGCCTGTCAGTATAAAAGGTGCAAGAGCTCTGTGGGCAAATGTTAATCATGAGTTCACCTAATTCTGCAGATACTTCAAATAATACTGAATAACCCCTAGAGAGACTATTTTATCAAAAACCTGAGTCTTTTCCTGCCTTTCCCCAGATGTAGCTAACTGAAGCAATAATACATACATATAATTAATTTATATAGACAAATCAAGTATTTCTAGGATCACTTCCATAGTCATTGGAAAGAATAATTAACATCTGAAAGTGTAATAAACCCACAAATGGTCAATTTTTGTAATATTCTCCGGTATTTCTATAAAATCCTTTCAAAATGATCTTGCATGTGTAAGACATTGTATCAGATACTAGGTTCAGGCAAAACCAATGTAATAACAAAACCAAAACAAACAAAAACCAGGTGTCAGAATTCAAAGTCATGTAGACTTCTGTAACTTATTTGTAAACTTAATTAATCATGAAAATTCTATTTTTAATTGCATTGCAGGTTGAAAAATTAGTCATGCAAAATCCTTCTGGAAAAAAGTACATTAATTATTGTATTAACTTTCTACATCTTGGTGGCCTACTTGTAATGACTGGACAGGGCAGGAGAGAAATGTTTTGAAAGTAATGCAAGTTACTTAATGACCAGTAGCCCATAAAACTCAAAAGAGTTGTGATTGTGAAGAAAGAGGAGACATAGCATCTGGAGGAAGCTGAAAAGGAAGATCTTCTTTTAAAAGAGGAAGGCTATTGTGAGAAATAAGTAGTAGTGTTGGAGAAGAATGAGGGTGGATTTAACAAGAATTTGAGTATCTGGTCTGAACTAGCCCCAGCTTCTCCCATAGCCAGTGAAAAGAAGAAACTATCAACACCTGAAATCTCATCCCAACTCCTCTGCCAAAGAGAGGTGGGATAAGTAATTTTCCAGAAGTCCCTATTGCACTTTGGCTAAATAGAGCCTATATGGGTAATCTGGCTTCAACATCTCAATTTTAGATGATTAAAACTGATTTAAGATGGCTCCTGATGGCAATGTTAAAAATATAGTGAAAACAATTAAGAATAAAAACCTAGATTTAGTTAAAACCCCACTAATTTTCACTGATTAAAGCAAATACAAGTAAAAGAGTTGGAAGTCACAGAATCACTGACCTGTGAGAGATCAGCAAGTCTGTTTCCATGTCCTAGGGCATGGTAACTTAGATTATAATCTTCTTGCCAGTGTCTGTCTAGTTTGTTCTTAAAGTTTTCTATGGGTGAAGACCACTTCATTTACTTCCATAGTAGAAAATACACATCCTGTCATCACAGGTCTTCTTTCCTGCAGCAATCTTTTTAATACTTTGGTGATCTATACCATATCCATTCTCAGTAATTATTTCTTTTGACTAAAAGACCCAAAGTAGGACACATCTATTAAATGAGTAATCATTCTTTTTTCCTCACTTCTCCAGTACATCCACTTGAAGCACGGCACGTGTCCAATTTAGATCAGGTAAGTGTAGGACACGCTTGTTTATTCACAACCGTTCCAATTGCTTTCAACCATTTTGGACATGTAGTAGTCACTAATTAAACTAGATTATTTTCTTCAAAGACAATGAGGTGCTCTTGGCTGATTCTCAGCTTGCAATTCAGTGATGCACCCCGATGCCTTTCCTGCATAGCTGTTATCTACAGTTACTGATTGCTAGATGTATTTGCCTGAGTAGCAGCACCTTTCCCTTTCCTCTGTTAAAGAACATCATGCATCTTTCATATCACATACCATCAATTTTTCAAGATAATTCTGAATCCCAAATTCCCTTTCCTGCATTTGAGCAATGTCTTTCAAAGTGATGTAATTTGTGAGTTGAATAAGCACATTTCTTCATTCTTGTTGTTAATAAGAATATTGAAAACAACTAATGTCTAATACTGCTTGATAACCTTTCATTGTTAATAGCAAAACACTGAGAGGCATTCAGATTTCAATGAGTTCACAGCCCAATATGTTATTTTCAGCTAGACCACGCTTCCTTGTTTGTACAAAGAATGTCATGTGTCAGAAGTCTCACTAGCATGAAAAAATGACATTTGCTACTTCTTCTCTATCCACAATTCTTATTGCCATGTCAGGGAAGGAAATTAAATTGGTCTGACAGAGCTTTTTTCTTGACAAATCCATACTTCTTAAAAGACATTTTCTCCACTCAGCCGTTTAGCTTTGGCTTTCTGAACTGGAACTGGCACTGTCATGAGACCTCAGTTGTTTTCTAATTACCACAGAACTTTTGGGACAGAAAAGGTTTGAATTGCTTATTTTTAAAAGTAATTATTTATAGGCTTTTTAGCAGTTAAAAGAAGAATATGTAAACAGACTTTCACCTTATATCTGTTGGTGCTTTATTAGACTACTATCTCCAATGTACAGATGGTTGAACTTGAAAACAACTTGACTTTTTTTTTACTGTATTTTTTTTTACACTTAACACTTAGCATTATCTAAAAAAAAATATTTAGTATGCGATTATAGTATGGGACATTCTGACATGAACAGTATGAGTAAAAGTGTTTATTCCCATGAATTTGAGTTCTAGGACAAAGCCATACATTCTCCATAGGTGTTGTAATTTCCTTTAATTCACAGGTGCAGAAATAACAATGAATTCTTAAAAAACCAAAATAAAACTAAAAAAAAAAAAAGTTCTAAACAATTGCCCATTCTAATATGATAATCTACAGTTATCTACTTTTGAGATTTTTTTTTTAAATGCTGTTAAAAAAGCTGACTGCTTCATTGATAAATGGTCTTTACTTATAAAATAAAGAGAATTAGTCTTTATTTACAAAACTAAAGTTAAAAGTATTTTCTACTTATGGGAGGGTCACTGTACCACACAATATGTAATGATACAGCTCACACTGAGCAATCTCAGTATCTGATGGAAAAATAAATCTGTAATATTCAGTAATCAAAGGTGAAAAAAAATGCTGAGAGCAAGGTATCTGATTAGAATTTTATTTGTAGTTTGCAACAAGTCATGATGAAATACAGAAGAAATTCAAGAATCTAATATGAAATAAAGTGCTAAGAGGGGTTTCTCTTGTCCTTTGTTGAAGTGCTAGTAAACTCAAAAGTTTTACTGAAAGGTTACCTGTATATTCCAAGAATGTGAGAACACTGCCCTCAAGCAGATGGCTTGGTCATTTTTAAGTCTGTTTAGATAAAGCATCAGGTGGACTCTGGTTTTGAATGTGAACCAGTTGGCCAACAGGGAGTCAGAAAACGTACTCTTATTGTGTCTATTAGCTTTCTAACATTTGGCAAATGATTTATTTATTTTGCTTTGCTTTCTTCATGCAGTCTTCAAGCATAAGATGGGAACATAACAACAGTCCAAAGATTCATCTGGTACGTGTGTTCGCCTACTGACAGTGGTCAAAAGCAGACATCTAGGGAAGAGTATAACAACAAGGCAAGCATACGATGACACCTCCCCAAACAGTCCTTTAACTGCCAGTAATTTATGGCTCAAAGTACTTTTTTGTCTCTCTGCTCAAAGGTCTCATAAAGCATCGTTCTTTTTTTCATAGTCACTTTCAGAAATCCTGATGAAGTTAAATGAACAACCTTAGTTTTTGTGCTTCTGTATCTTTCTTGTCCTTATCTTTATGTGAACAACATATAAGTTCATTAATCAGTTCCACAACTACTTTTTTAACCCTGCTTATTACCATTCTGTAATCTCATCTACTGGGAGTGCCCAAAATGGGTTTTATTTTCTCTCCAACTCCAAATGTTATGTGCAGAAAGGCTCTATTCCAGAATTTCTAGCCACTGATACAACTGCAAATTTGAAACGCACGGCTCACAATAAATCGTAGCAAATCACTTCTTTTACAGATTGTAACTTATTTCATTAGGAAGTTGGACTGGTGCTCGCACAGTGCCCAATATCCCTATTGTAGACAAAACCTTATCTTTTAGATAAGATTGAAGTGTCAATCATTCCAGTCAGCCAATTAGTACTCTTTAACCTTTGTTTTTTACCAGATCTGTTTTGAGCAATTTGTCTCTTCCAGTATAACCAAACAGATTTACAAAAAGCTAGGAAGATAAATTTCACTGCACATTATGAAAGTACATTTGAGAATATTTTGACAACCAAAAGTATGGGCTAAATATGACAATAGTGTTCAGTCACCATTATTAAAATTTTTACAGTATAATAAAACATTGTCTGCTCTCCACTTTCTTACAATCACTTTCTTTTTACTTATCCATTTTGAGGTCCCTTAATGTAGCAAATTGCTCCAGTGGAGTTACAATAAATGTTCCCAGTTGATGATCTTCTGAGAAGAAAGAAGTCAAGAGCATGAAAAACCAATTATAGTTTAACAAAAATCTGTAATATAGATTTTTGTTTTTCAAAATGCCTTTGTTGGCTTTTATTATTGACAATTTTGGTTCATTTCCAACCACACCTGCGTATAGGAAGATTTTTTTTTTTAATTAAAATGTGCAATATAACTTAAATTCTTTTGAAAAAGCAGCAAATTTCAGCATGCATTTTTGATTGCTATAGATTTCGGGAGCAATTTGACAAAACCAAGGAGTTGGTATTGATTAAGGATAATTAGTTCTGGTGGGAGAATCATTTAATATGTAACATTTTCCGAAGTCAGCTTTCTGCTAAAAGTGGATAAAAGGTGAGGACGGAATATAACTACAGTATAAATGTTCAATTTTCACCTAAGCTATTAATAAAGCCTTTAGAATTCATTTCTTGTTGACTACATTCTCTTCTTTTATAATCCAATCTGACGGCAGTGTTAGGCCTTTCCGAGACGGATACATGGCATTTGAGTGTCAGTTAAATGCCAATGAAATCAGTTTTTTATCTTTCCTATTAAAACTGTCCGGTGCTGTCCATTTGTAGGCCTAATATTCGTCAATAAACAAATAAAGACCCAACAGCTATAGACAATGCTGTAAACACAAAGTACTCCAGTAATACAGATCAGGACCCCTGAATTAAAAAAAAAAAAAAAAAATTAAAAAAAGTAAAACCAGACTTTAGAATAATTACCTTGAATGCATTTTTTTTATCTTGTTCTTTTAACACAGATTGAAAGAGTTATGATTAATTTTTAATGTGTTTTTCCCTCTAACCTTAAGGACTGGAAATGTTAGTAAGTTTTGTTTTGTGTAATCAGATGACTGCAACACCTAAGTACAAACTAAATGTGGTAGAATATGTGGAAAATAAATGTTAACCATTAGAAAAAAAGCGAATTGGTTAATTTTCTGCACACAGTGTCTTCTAAACAAAAGACTCTGAGCATGGGCAACCGGCATTGATGAATAAACAGATCGTAAAATTCAGCTGTTACTTTCACAGTTTGGATTTATAGGAATTAGAATCCTTTATATTTATGAGCTGCTTGGGCAGATCTGGAAAATTATTTAAGAACGGTTTTAGGGGTTTTTGAGAAAATAAGTGCTGAAACTGATCTTCTCCTCCTCACTAACTTTAGAGTGATGCTCTTGCCTTAACTATTAATGTTCCAAATGAAACTTAACTTTATGAGTTTCTGCTCAGCTCCAAGCACAAAGCAGGCAGTGAGTCACAGGAAAATGTTGCATGACTCCAGCAGGGTCTGAGGAGGAATATGCTCATAGCATAAAGGAGATGAGCATGACAGGCAGCCTTAGGAATGTGTGGCTTGCTGTAAAAATACTAATTATCAAGTTTGAATATTAGTAGCAAAAGGCAACTTTGACCTTTTTGGCACGTAGGCTAATTTGCATTTGGTTATGTACTTAATCCTTTGACCTACACTGAATGTGGAAGCAGGGAGAAAGTATATAGAAGGTAGAAGCACAGACTGGTAACCTGGGAGGAATAGAGTGACAGTGACTGAGCATGCAGACAGGGAATCAGGAAAAATGAAGCCCAACTGAAATTGAAACTGGCAAGGGATGTCATAGACAAGCATGGCTTATATAAGTAATGCAGGTGATAAAAGGAAAATGTGTGGGTACACAGCCGAATGGGACAGGGGACCTGGTTACACAGAATATGGTAAAGGCTGAGGTACTGAATGTCTTCTTCACATCAGTCTTTACTAGCAAGACCAGCCTTAAGGAATCCCAGGCCTCAGAGACCAAAGAGACAGTCTAGAGCAAGGAAAATATACCCTTGTTAGGAAACAATCAGGTTGCAGACTACTTAAGCAAACTGGATGTACATTAGCCCAAGTGGCCTGATGGGATGAGCGCTAAGGGAGCTGGTCAATGTCATTGCAAGGGCATTCTTGATAATCTTTGAATGATCATGGCAACTGGGAGAGGTGTCTGAAGACTGGAGGAAAGCAAATGTTACTCCTATCTTTAAAAAGGGCAGAAAAGAGGGCTTAGAGAACTATATACCCTTTCAGCCTAATCTTGATACCTGGGAAGGGGATAGAATAACTTAATTGAATGTTTCCACAATGTATGCAGAACTGCCTCACCCTGGGGGTTGTTCAGCCTGGAGAAGAGAAGGCTGTGTGGAGACCTCATAGCAGCCTTCCAGTATCTGAAAGGGGCCTACAAGGATGCCAGAGAGGGACTCTTCATCAGGGACTGTAGTGATATGACAAGCCGTAATGGGTTTAAACTTTAACAGGGGAAGTTCAGGTTAGATATAAGAAAGAAGTTCTTTACTGTGAGGGTGATGACGCACTGGAACAGGTTGCAAAAAGAAGTGGTAAATAGTTCATTCCTGGCAGTGTTCAAAGCCAGGCTGGACAGAGCCTTGGGCGACAGGGTCTAGCGTGAGGAGTCCCTGCACATGGCAGAGGGGTTGGAACTAGATGAGCTTAAGGTCCTTTTCAACCCAAACCATCCTATATTTCTACGATTCATGCACATTTTAAACACCTGATTTTTATGAGTATATAATGTCACGCTCCAACCTGCTAAAGTCTTCATGAGGAACTTTATCACAACTTGGATTTACTCACTGTGGTATTACTGGAAATGTGCAGTGAAGGCACCAGTGAAGAATTACTGGCCTCATAGTAAAGGCCAGCAAATGGTCCATATTCTCTTGGATGATTTCTTAATATCCTTCCTATATAATGCATTAGCTAAGATAGCTTAACTAGCACCAATGCTTTGCATTTTCATTGAACTTTTTTTTGCATTCACAGGATTCAAAATATTTTCAGAGACTTTTCAATTCTCTTGAGTGTCCTGGGTTCAGCTACAGCAGTCATTTATTTTCTCCTTCTTAGTAACCGGTGCAGTGCAGTGCCCTTTCAGTCTGGGAACAACGCTGATAACACCAATGTTTTTAGTTGTTGCTCAGTAATGTTTACTCTGACCAAGGACTTTCTCAGTCTCATGCTCTGCCAGGGAGGAGGGGAAGCCGGGAGGAAGCAGAGACGGGACGCCTCAGCCAAACTGGCCAAAGGGGTATTCCATACCACAGCACATCATGCCCAGTATATAAACTGGGGGGAGTTACCTGGAAGGCCCAGATTGCTGCTCGGGTCAGGCTGGGTATCAGTCAGCAGGTGGTGAGCAATTGTATTCTCTCCCCTTGTTATTTCCCTTATCATTATCATTATTGGTGGTAGCAGTAGTGGTTTTTTATTATACCTTAGTCACTGGACTCTCTTATCTCAACCCGTGGGAGTTACATTCTTTCGATTCTCCTCCCCATCCCTCTGGGAGCAGGGTGAGGAAGAAGGGGCGAGTGAGCAAGTGGCTGCGTAGTTCTGAGTTACCAGCTGGGCTTAAACCACGACTCTTGAGCCAGCACTTACACATTGCAATGTTTATGCAAGCCAGGAAGCAAGCAACCTTCTGATAAATGACTTAACCCTCTTCTATTCCATGTGCCATCTTAAGTGCAGCAGATACATGGCTTTTTTTGTATATACAGATATTTATACAAACTGAGATAAATGCCCAGTGGTTGCAAGGAGTAGTAATACAAACCAACTGGGAAAGTGAAATCAACATTTTGACTCCTGGATTCACAAAGGCCACTTTAAGAGAGCATTCCACCCCACTGTCCTGCTTCCAGCCTTGTGTTCATGTTCAGCTTTACGTTTTCTTACCTTTCTCCTGCAATACTCATTCCAATCACAGTCAATCACAATCATCTGCAATTACATTACTTCCTTCCTTGTTCATGACCAGGCTTTCAGAGAGTGCTGCTATGGTACAGAAGTGTTCCTGTTGCCCTGAACTGTTGGCTATCCAGAGTGACAACATGCCAGACATTTTCTGTCTCTCATATTAGTCTTACCTGATTTTCCTTTAGTAAACCTGTGGTAAACCTGGGGTGAGGAAGAAAAAGTATGCCTGGCTATTGTTATATGTATAGCCAACAATGTAACTGAGGAAGACTCCTGCACACACATACAAATGAAAAACACATAGGAACTGTTACATGTATATATATTTACAAGGACAATGACTTAGCACTGCCAAGTCCACCACTAAACCATGTCTCTAAATGCCACATCCACATGTCTTTTAAATACCTCCAGGGATGGTGACTCAACAACTTCCCTGGGCGCTTTGTTCCAATGCATGACAACGCTTTCTGTGAAGGCATTTTTCCTAATACCTGATCTAAACCATTTATATTTCTAAATTCAGTCTAAAAACTTAGTGATAGTAATGCTAACTGGTTAGACACCACAGCAGCTTTCTCTAGATTGTATCATCATACTCTGAAAAACTGCTAACTGATATCCCCAGTATAGCTCTGGAGATGCAGAAATGAAGTCCAGTGAGTTGTCCAAGGCCTGTGAGGTGGTTTCTCATATGAATTTTAGTGTCATATAACCTCATTCCAATTTATCATTCTAGGTATCTCTTGCTAGCCCACATTATTTGACAGATAAATTTATTTGCAAAAAAATGCAATTACTTGAATTACTACGTCATTCCTTAGGTATTCTGATTCACACGGCTGCAAATCACAAAGCTATAGATACACCTTACTTCACTGTCATTGTGCAAAACTCCTAATTAATATCTCAACTTGCTATTATTTCCTACAGTGATAATGGCTATAATGGATAGAGCAGCACAATGTGAGAATCCACAACCAATAAGTAAAATTTAAATGTCCTGCTAGCAAGAAAACAAAGCTTGTCATCACTGCTGAGACAGCTTATATTTACAAGTCTTCCATTTGTGACACGTTATTTTGGAGAAAAATAACTACTACTTAGAAACACATCGATAGCAAGCAGTATGTTGAAGAACCTAAAGTGGCAACAGTTTCGGGTGCTGGTTTTGACAGGAAGCTAAGCAGACTGAGGGTTATTGAGACAAATGGAACCAAATCGGAGATGAGGCTATAAAATTGTCCAGAAGGCCTATGCAGTGACTGCACCCGAGATGCTGCAGGAGGATCTACCCCAACAGTGTTGCTAAATCTTACAATTTTACTGCCTGTTCCATTATACTTTAAATCTTCTCAAAGACAACTGGCAGTTTTATTAGTACATTAGGATCTCTATTTTCTTACCTTCAACTGCAGGAAAAATTTAAAATATGAAACTTATCCCAAAAATATTCTCAAAGACA
The DNA here is from genome assembly GCF_000696875.1 of Nestor notabilis. Classification (NCBI taxonomy): domain Eukaryota; kingdom Metazoa; phylum Chordata; class Aves; order Psittaciformes; family Psittacidae; genus Nestor; species Nestor notabilis. The sequence continues at coordinate 14,080 of NW_009933258.1, read as the reverse complement.
CAAACAACAGCAGCAAATTCTCAAAGATATAGAAATTCTTCTTGGCTTAGATACACATCATCATATTTAAATTGGTCATATTTGTACTGCCACGCTTGTGCTTCAACACAAGAATTCGGTTTGTGAGAATGGCTCTGGAACTGATCCTGTAATCAGAAAAGACAAAAATACAGGTGAATTTATAATAAAATCGGTAATTGGAATACAGGGGTGATTGTGTAACAGGGGTGATTGTGTAACCCTTTGCTGCCTGCCTTGAGCAGCACACAAATATGAACGTATACTGTTAGTGAAAAAGAACATCATTTGGAGACACATGGATGCAAATATATGGATTTGATTCTGAGTGATAATAAGGAATTTCATGCATGCTGGTTATTCACCAGTAAGTCAGAGTAGACAAAGCATCAGTTAATGGAAACAGGCCACAAAGACTTTTTAATCTAAGTGCATAATACAGATGGATAGAAGATTTTTATTTTAGTACCTCTATTCAGTGACAGTATTGTTACATAAAGAAAGATAAAGATTAATAATCTGATCTTTTCTTTCCTTTACTTTAGTGCTGTGGTAATTTACATAACTTTTAAAATATGGTAGAAGATCAATGTTGGTTTAGGGATTCAGCCCTAATTATATATTTTCTACGTTAGTATTATATATTCATTTGACTACTAAGGAATTTGGGATCCCCATTCTCTTATCCTGATATCACTCTTTTGGATTTGGGACTTTTTCAATGCAAATCTCTATCTTTGATAATGAGCTTTGAAATTTACCAAGCTAGTGCAATGCCAATGAGGAGTTTCTTTTCGCCTTTTAGTACCATGAGCAACCATATAAATTAATGTATTCCAAAAGTTTGATTGGAGCATGTTTTGTGATACCTGTGGCCCTCAATGAACTCAGCAAAACCATTCCTTAACATCAACACATAGTTGGCAAAACTTCTGATGAGTCATTTGGGCCCATTATGTTTTATCAGTGACTATATTAGACTCAATTCAAGATGTTAGTATCTTACTGGTAAAAACAGGAGATGGAAAAGTACTTTACAAAAACCCCTCACAGCTGCTACTACTTCATTACAGGCTCTACACTTATCTCTCTTAGATCAAGGATCACTGACCTGCTAAACTTCAATAGTTGATTGCACTTGCTTTCCATGTTGCTGTCATGAAGGTACATTAATTAAGTAAATACATTAAAGTCACATTTCTCTGTTGAAGGGTAGATGGTTAGTGTGGGCCTGATAAAATAAGACTATTCATATTGTTGTAAGGATTAAACCCACCTAATTCAGGAGATCATTTTCACATTCCTTGACACAGCTGAAGTTGTTCTGCACTCAAAGATACAAGTCCTGTAACCATAAAGGTAGTCCTACTGAAGTTTGCCTAAGCTAGAGAGCTGAATGTCTATTTTGGAATTAAGAGGATAGAAACAGGACAACATCAAACCAAATCATGAATGCAGACATTGTTCTGGTTGGTACTTACATCATTTATTAAAATTTAACTGTGATGTACCTCATTTATGATCTTCAGATTTGAGGCAGGGAGGTGGTTATTGCTGCAATCCCACCCCTCTATCCATGAGATTTTCGTCAAGGACTCAGTCTCTTCCATACAACAGACCATGAGCTGCAGGCACAGCACACAGAAATTGTCTTTCTATTGCTGCCCTTGCCATGTTCAAAAACAGAAAGCCATGAGCGGCAGCAGTGGTTTGTGAAGAAAGGAGTAACAGCCAACAGCTGTAACCTAAGAGGACTTTCCTGGACCCACTCACATCAAAAATACTCCTGCCTGCAGAAATTTTTACCTCTCCAAGACTGAACTTGAAGCTACATGCATAGCCAACCCAACATCTATGATTAGCCTCACTAGGACTGTATATTTTCATCTGTTAACTAAAATTAAAGCTTTTTTTGACTTTACCAAGGCAAGTGCAGCCATTTTTAGGAAGACTTGAATACTTCAAATACAGAGTAAGGATTATATAATGTCAAATTCTAAACAACAGTTCTTAAAGAAGGTAGTGTAATGCTTTTCCATTGAAACAAACAAGACTTACTCTAAACCAAAACAAAATTACAAGGCAAACCTAAAATAAAATAAAATCTGAAGTTCTTAATTTAATTTCCATTACTTTCTCATCCATTGATCTGTTAGCAAATGAATTTTGGCATAATTTTCATGAATAATTACTTACATAGAAGTTATTTAAAACAGTGGAAGTTAATTTGAGGGTGGGAAGAACGCTTGAGTTTAGACAAAGAGGAGAACATTGGACACCTAGTAAAAGGTTTATCAACCCTGTATTTAGCATGAGCAGATTGATTTGTCTTAGACATCAAAACAGGGTTGAAAGAGCTAATAGTAAAAATATTGTTACTAACAAAAAAAGATACTAAATAAGTGCAAGCTACAACCAAGTTTGTAGTGAAAATTACCAAGGCTGTGGTGCTTTTCACTGTCTACTCAAAGGAGCTCAGTCATTTGAATCTGAACACAATTTAACTAGACTAAAAATAATAAAAATACCTGGTATTAAAGGTGCATTTTCAGCAAAACCAAAGTTCATACCAAGCATGTACAGCAGTGGTACTTCGGATTCTGGGCTAAAAATAGACAGATTAGTTTATTGCACAAAACATCAGATGTATATAAAGTTTCAGTAAGTAAGATTTTTTAAGTGAATGTAACAATGGCATGTTTAATTGTAGTTTTTATTATAGAATACAATATGAAATTTTAATATCCAAATCTGATCATAGTCTCCATTTTGGTCAGATACAGATAAGGGAGATTCATTGTAAAAAATAACAATGAAGGAGCTTAAGAAAGACCACTGAGATATTTCATATGATAATTCACAAAAAGCAACAATAACTTGGCTAAAGCAGATAAAGAATGTAGGGCTTTGGAAAGCAAGGTATTAGGACATGGGGTGAGTGTACATTGAAGGAACAATTACAACAGATGCAGAGGCCAGTCTGTGTAGCCTTATAAACATGAATTGTATGGAATAAAAGAAAGCTGCATTTTATTAAGTGTTGAGAAAAGAGCAAGTACTGGCAGCAATGTTCTGGCTTGCATGAGTATTTTAATTAAAAAGAAAAATCTTGCTTGGCCTGCTCAGTGAAAAGGGGATGCAGTACAAGCAACTGGTATATAAAAACCATGAATATATATATAAATTTTATATAAAACATATGAAAAACTATATTCCTAATTAAAAGAAAAAATTACAGTACTCATTATTTTAAGTGACTCAAGGGATTTTGAGTGACATCTGAAATTAATTGAGAAAGACAAATAGGAGATAGTAGTGGGGTCAAAGACTAATGGAGAATAACTGTGACTGCTGTAGCTGAACCCAGGACAAGGGGCAACATTCATTAATTACAGAGTTCTGAGCCTGGGAAACTCCTGACAATTCCATGACATCCAGACTGCTGCACTGACTGGGTAGAAAACAGGCAGACTGCTGTACAGCAGTGTACCACAGAGCAGACCACAGAGCACACACAGAGCTTTTGTTTCTCCCATCTGCATATCTTGTGTACGAAAGGTCAAGATCTCTGTTTTAGGCTCTCACATGCCCTGCAGACCTTAAATATCCTTTCCTTGAGATAGGTCCTGTGAAACAGGAGGTGCTGTTGCCCGTTCCCACCTCCAAGCCAGTGGGACTTCGAGGCTTAAGGGACCTATTGGTATTAATGCATTTAGCTTCATACCTCAGAGTAACCATTTGTCTTTCTTCATTTATTATGCTCCCAAATTAAGATGCTTGTTAAAATCTGAAATAAAGTATGCCACCGATCTTATAAATAATATTAGATTTTTATATGTTTTACCAGTCCCGTAAACATGTTCCATTGCTTTCTGTGCCATCATTTAGATGGTCAATAGTGATTTGCAGGTTTACATAGATTTCTTCTGCTGGTTTATCTATTTTTCTTTCTTTTGGAATATAATGTAATATTATATTATTTACTTAATATATTTCAATGTTGTCCATAGAAATTAAAACATTTTTTCAGAGAAAATTACAGGAATAATAAAAGGTGATTTCTTTTTGGGTTCTAACCCCTTTATTGTATAATAAATACCACTAAATTCAGTAAAATAAGTAACAAGAAAAGGTAGGGTAAAGATTAGGGGAAGATACTTGTAATCAAAGGAAGGTCTTCACAACACAACTCAGTGTCAACTGAAGACAGGACAAGGATTGCAGACAGCAGAATTAGATTTCTCATGTTTATAGATATATATCTTAGAGGTCATTCATATTGTTCAATTGTATTTATGTCTCTTAAGAATAGTGTGTTCAGATACCTGTCTACTTCTTTCTAACAAGGTAAGGTACATGACAACTTAAAACTCAGAAAGCTTATACCCTGTATTAAAAAGGTGGCTGCTGTGAATATCTCACTGCACTGCAAAGGCTTCACTTGAAGCCATGAAAGAAAATTCTTCAGGCTTGAAAGACTAACAGGCACAGCTATTGCGCCTGATCTGTCAAAGCAATATTTCAATGGTGCAAAAGCTTCCATCTGCATCAGAAATCCATTAGTCAGTGAACTTTAGTGGCAGAATAAGCATCATGGGTGGATGAGCTTCTATACTGCTTTGCCTGTTTTCTTTACTTCCTATTATATACATGATGGTTAAAAACATTGACAAAGCATGAACTTGCACTTGAAAGAGTAAACCATTTCAAATTTTGGACAAAATCAACACACAGTTCCAATGTTTGATACCTTACTAATGGTAACTGCAATTAAAAGACATTAAAAACAAACAAACAAACAAAAAAAACCCCCTCAACTCACCAAAAAAAAAAAAAACCCAAACAAAAACAAAACAAAGAAGTGTTCTTTTTCCCCCTCCTCTCACTCTCCCAAGCACACAAGCACAGTGATGACTCACTCATGTTTCCCTAGAACTCTTACAGGTTTGATTCTTGAGCATATGATGAGCAATCTTGATCATCTATGGGACCGAGAAGGTTTTTCCCTTCAATGCAGTATGAAACAAATTGATTTGTCTTAAAATCTTCCTGTCTCCTAGTCACCCTTCTAAGGATCTTAGTAGTTTGCCCTTCCACTTATGACCTGGATTCTAGAGACTGTCACAAAAAAGGAATAAAGAAAACTGCAGGATTTTAGTTCTGCACACAATGCTTTTCTTTTTCTCAAAAAAAAAACAACAACAAAAAAAAAACCAAACAAACAAAACAAACCCACCAAACCAAACAAAAAAAACATATATTCAAAATTCCTAAAAGTATATGTTACTCACCATTGCTGTTGAACATAACTATCTCTGTACTGAAAAAAGGCTAATGCCTTTCAGTGATGTTAAATTCCATTAAGAAGATAAATTAGTAGATGAGGTTTTACTCCCCAATCCCATCCACCTATGGATTGTAAGGATTTTTACAGATGCAATGACAAATTTCAGGGCCTACACTTTCAGTAAATGCCATGTTAATACACCAGGTTTCAAGAGATTACACAAAACTTTAGCCACCAGAAAAGCCATGGCAACACTCTCATTGCCTTAAAAGTAGCCAAGATTTTGTCCCTCGGTATCTGTCAGTGACACAGAGGCACAGATTCCACACATTGGTGGAATTCTGTTGAATCAATCCTGTACCAGTATCTGTTGAGCTGCATGGGACATATTTGGCAATCAAGGATAACATACCAGGTCTGGGACTCAAGTCACAAATTCATGGGTTTCATTACCTACTTTCTTGGTCTGTAATATCAGTATAATTTTATTTATGCAATATATGTGTATCCCACGGGAGACATATTGCAAGAATTTCCACTGATTTCACTAATTCAGTGAAAACAGGGAATATAGGGCTGAATTACTTGCTAGCAGTTTTAAATAGATGCAACGAAGAAAAAGGATAGGGATAAAAGAGGTAAGTGACATCAACAGGATAAAGGCTCACTACAGTATATCCTTCTATGGTTATTATGCCTACCTCTAGTTCTACTAACAAGAATATTATTTTATTTAACTTAGCAGGTGCTCTACTACAGCCCTAAAGCTTCCTTCTTTAGAATTTTTACCTGATTTGAAAAGTAGTTTTAGATGCTCTAATTGCATTTGCATGGAATTTAATAGATCACTGTGTACATATCACAAATTTAGGTATGCCATAGCTAGTTATTTCTAAGATAACTGGAAATGGTGGCTGCAGTATTTCTCCATGTCAGAAAAATCTTATATGGATTTCAAAAGGAAATGTAATTCTGGATTATATTAAAGATGCAATTACAGCCCATGCATAATCTAGTTGGTGAATTTTCTTTAATCTATTGCAAGTAAAGAGTGGTTGCTACAAACTTTCGTATTTGTATCCGCTAGGCTTTGATATAATCCGTACAAATTTTACCCCTCATTTTTCTCTCCTGCACACCGATATGGCATTTCATCCTTCTTATTTGTAAAATGTAACAGGTCATTGAAACAACAACTTATCAATTTTTCTTCTTTCTTGATGGGGTGACTTATCCTTTAAATAAGGATGAGTCACTTTTCCTTTTGTAAATTGTTAATGGATTTTTCTTAACAACTAATAAAAAAGTTATATTATAGAGGCTTTCCTTTTCTTAATGACCTTTCATTGCTAAAATAAACTCTTTTTCCACAGAGATGGTTTTATGTTTTCCATATGTATTTCATTATTTAAAATATGATGTCAGTTTTAACTTTGCTTGAAGTGTTATATTATAGTTTCAGCATTACAAAACAGATAACTAATTTTAAAAGAACCACGAAACTTTTAAGCATGCTCTTAATCAGCAATGATTGCTGCTTAACATCTCTTCCACAAATTATCCTGAAAATGTCTGCTTTACTAGGAAATTGGGGAAAATGCCTTTAATGTGTATTTGTTTTAATTGCCTTGCCTATAAAAATCAGTGAATTTTAATAAGTAAACCATGGCTGCTTTGCATAAAGAGAACCGTTCAGACCATATAGAAGTGCACCACAGAACAGTAATTGACTGCAGTTTATGCCACTTGCAATGCAAAGACAAAAAAAAAGTGAGCTGTGCTCTACCACTGCATCAATCTAATTCTAACAGACACACATTGTGTGGTTAAATATTCAAATGCTGGAAAAGTGTTGAAATTATAGCTACATATGCAGGTCATTTTATTCAGGAGCTGTCACTAGAAGGGCTAGCACTTCATAGACACTAGAGTAAAGAGACCAAGTACTGCTCCATAAAATCAGAGCAAATGAATTGAAATTGATGGACCCCAAAAGGTTCAGTGCTTCTGCCTTAACTCTTTCCAATGACTTTTGGCTTAGGTAGTGCATTGACTTTAATACCTACCGTAAGTATAGGTGGATTTTAATTTTAATCATTCTACCCATTTCACAGTTTCATGCTGTCAAATTCTGTTAGATAGTAGAGCTGACGATAAATTAAAACATTCATTTCTTGCTTTCAGAGCTACCCTCAAAGTCAATGGTTACTTGCAAGATGACAAGAGTGAGGTGTGCAAGGTTATATTTTAGCATAGTCAAAAAAATGAACTTCCCATGGGACACACTTGAAATGAAATCTCCAGCACTCAGATTCATGCCTCCCATTCCCTTACCCGAGTATCAAATTCTGGTCAAGACACTGCAAAAAGGCATTTAATAAAACTGAAGTACATTTCTAAATGAAACATTTATTTCAGGAACATTTATTTACATTTAATTGAGAAAATGCCAAAATGAAATTCTTTTAGAAAGAAATTCTTCACTATGAGGGTGGTGACACTCTGGACCAGGTTGCCTAGAGAAGTTGTGGATATCCCATATCTGGAAGTGTTCAAAGCCAGGTTGTTGCTTTGAGCAATCTGGTCTAGTGGAAGGTGTCCTTGCCCACAGCATGGGGAGTGGAACTACATGATCTTTAAGGTGCTTTCCAACCCAAACCATTCTATGATACTATGAAACAGTGTGATGAATGCTTCTTTTAGACTAAGCAGATAAAACCCCCATACGGTCTTTTAGACTAACCAGGTAAACAAAAGCATATGGTGCACAATTTTTTTTGCCTTTTCTTCATTTGAAACAACTAAATGATAGTGCAAAAAAATTTTCACAAACTCTTTTCTGGCCTATCCTCTGAGACTCAGAGGAGAAATCCAGAAATGAAGATTCAGTGCCTATATATACATAAATTACCTGAAATAAGTGGGATGTTAGATATCAGATGAGTATCTATAATTTTTCCTAATATCCAATCTAAACCTCCCCTGCTACAACTTGAGTCCATCTCCTTTAGTCCTGTCAGTTGCTACTTGGGAAAAGAGGGGAAAATTCTTCTCCAGTTCAATCAAATAGACGAATAAGCAATATATGCCGATTATTTTATTATTATTGTTTTCTTTTAACATACAGCCTTTTTCTCATATCTTGAGACTCTGTAAAGTTTTTCAGCATTAATCTTAATTTAAATACTAGAATCTGATACACATTATGTAAGCTATGTGTCGCTATCCTGTGCTTCCATGCCTGTTTGCTTTGCTTTTCAGCCAGTACATGTGATCCCAAGCAACTCCTCAGTCTGTCTTGAAACCACAACTTTATTTACTTGTGGTTTCTTGTCTGTTCAAATAAATTTACAATTTGAATAGTTTCTTATGATCTATAGTCTGAAAAACGTGACATTAAATGATTTATTTTTACAAAATCTATAATACTATGTTGTTAACTGATTAACACAAAGTGGAAATTACTTATTATTTCAGCTGGTTATACTTTACCTTCTTGTTTGTATTACAGTTTAATGCAAGATCCAGGTGAAATACTGAAGCTACAGCAAATTTGAAAATGAAGGAAAGGTTTTCTTGTTAGCTGTGCAAGATCTTCACACACATTTTTGCTATCCTCAACTGAAACTAGGAATTAAATCTTCAGAGGATCACTGAATCACAGAATAGTACAAGTTGGAAAGGAACCTTAAAGATCACGTTGTACAACTTTTGAAGGAAAGGGATCCTAGATCATAGAATCATAGAACAGTTAGGGTTGGAAAGGACCTTAAGATCTTCTCGTTCCAGTTGCCCAATACACTTTTGAATCTCATCTTGAAAACCTCCAGTGACGGGGACTCTACCATGTGCCTGGAGAGGTTTTTCTGGTGAATTACTGATCTTCCTGTAAAAAAACTCTTTCTTACGTTGAGATGAACATCTCTGCATGGGGAAATGTTCCTGGTTGCACCCATTTCCCCCTGTCTTCTCCATGTGGTCCTTTTGAAGAGAGAGCCTCTGACCTCTGCAGACACACTTTAACTGCTGGAATACTGATGAAGAGTCTTCTTAAGGGAGAAAAGACAAAGCTCCTTCAGACTTTCCTTGCAGAGTAAGTTGCCCACTCTTTGGTCATCTTCATGGCCTTCCTTTGGACCCTCTCTAGTCCAAATTAAATTATTACTGTTAGTTAAACTAACTTTTCTAAATGTCTAAAGCTTGAGAAATGAAGAATAAGGAAGAAAAATCTACCTGCCTGAGAAAAGTAAATCTTATTTTAAAGTAAAATGAGGTACCTTATAAAGAATTTTAATGAGTTTGGAAAAAGATTTTCTGGTAAATTTTGGAAATTAGTAAACTAGATCCCTTAGTAAAATGTTTCTTCCCCCAAATTCACAAATTTCTAGTAAAAAAATGGTTTTATAAATTCCTTATTAGATCTGATTTATAATGAAAAAATACTAAAACAGAACTGCCAATTCATATGAATGACTGGAGAAAAAAATCAATATTACTATTCCTTTTTACTTTAAAAATAATAAATGCATTTAAAGATAAATTGATAGTGCAATGTCCCATGAGAAGCCTAAGAGAAGGAAGAATTGAACCTGCATTACAGTCTATGACCTTAACTGTAAAAATATGCAGTCTTGAAACTGTATAATTATTAACACAAATGAAAAGTTAATTACAACTATACTCTCCTCACTACAGTCATCCTTTTGTTTCTCCGTTGAGAGGAAAAAAGCTAGTAGAGTGTCTCTGAGAATGTCATTCACTTTTATGGACTGTTATTTCCTCTGTGCCTTTTAAATCTAATTGTCAAACAGCTCAGAGTCTCTTTTGTTGAGAACCTCAGAAGCAGTTTGAATGACACTATCAAGGGCAGCAGCAGCAGTTTAGCTGCTGAATTCTATACGGTGCTGCACACTTGTGACTGGAGACTAGACTGGGAAAACAAAGTGTGTATTTCAAATAAATTCGGCTTTGATTTTACAAGTAATTTCTTCTCTTTTCAGATAGATACAGGAAACATGATTACACAAGGAGGGTTAATTGCTACACATGGTTTTGCTTTTAGTTGAGTTGGTATGACAGAGTGCTGTGGATTGCTTTGGGAAGAATTACTACAATGCTGTGGAAAAGATATAGCCACTATTACAGTGTGTCCAGGGAACACAAAACAGAGAACCATGAGGAATATGAAGTGACATAAACAAGTACATATTCCTGTTACTTCCATGATGGTTGAATCCTATTGTGCTTTCTCTAGTGTATATGATGTTCTGTGCATATTTTAGACTGCATAACATACTTAGCACCAAAGGGAGCACTGGGTAACGTTACTGTACTATGCACAAATGGCTCAGTACAATATATTTTAAAGATTAAGAAAATGGTTAGGTTTCTGAAAGTCAGGATTCAACCAGCACTCACTGCCTTATGGCTTCTGTTTTCTTGTCCTGCTTGTTTATGTTCCTTCTGGCAGGATTGCCATCTTGGAGGAAAGGCGACACAGATGTTTCATATGCCCGGGTGTTGCTAAGAGTATATCAACCAGCTTTCAACTGCAATAGTACATCCTTAAGGATAGAAGAAAAGATGTGTCTTCGGGAATGCTTCTGAACCAAGCAAGTCCCAAAAGGAAATCCGGTAGAAGAATTCAGCATTTTTTAATTTGGGAATAACATGCAGGGAGAACACAAAACGGGAAGCCGTTGCACTGAAACAAATGGAGTCAGAAAATGTACTGCTCAGAGGATGGAAAGAAATATGGACAAACATATTTCAGAAGATTGTTCATTTATCACCTTAATTTCTTGAATAATCTGACAGGGTTTTACAAAAATTCATCTTTGTATCTTTAAAGATAACCTAAAACATTTAAAGTGTTCTATTTTGCATTTGTTATTCAGGCAATACTTGGTCATCAGAATAAATATTGAAGAATAAGCAATATAATGCACCCCCCCCCCCCCCAAAAAAAAAAGTGAAAAGCAGGATGATGGTTATTTTTGTTGTATTTAAGATTAATAGATTAATATAACTATACAGATTTCCTTCAGATTTAATGATAAAATCAAAATTTTATTTTCCCATTTTGTATAGATGTACCTCTGTTCTAGATTAAGAATCTGACCTGTAAATCAGTTTTCATTTGTTTCTGAGATTCTCAAAAAAGAACACAAAAATATACCATAAATAAAGTGGATTTGCCAGCCTTTAAAATCTGTGCTCTTTTCCTCACTCTGTCTTAAACAGCATTGTGCTGCCTATTTAAACTTCTCAATAAGATGTAAGAGGAAATTATAACAAAATAAAGCGCTTTATTTCCATACCATTTTGGATCTGTCAGAGTAAAACACTGATACACATTATAACAGCCATAAACACATTGGGACTAGTGTTTACCCAGAGTAGCACACAATGTGTAAGTTTTAACACAGCAATTAATGTAGTCATTCCTATATCAACATAATATTGCATTCTTTTATTAATATAAATTTCCCAGTACAGACACATGAAAGCTATCTTTATAAAGTTACTAGCTTATGTGATATATAACTAGAATTACATAAGCTTAAATAATTGTATTTTCAATCAAACTTAATTCCTTTGCAAAAATCTCATCCAATAACTGCCAGCAGAGGGGATGGTTTATTGCTTTGTTTATTTGTTTAGAAGTTAGTTTTTGTTTCTCCATTTTAAAGGAAAGGGTAGGTTTGGAATAGTTCTTATTTATTTCACTATGTCACTGACCAGAGGCTACTACCATTCTGGCTTTGCACTGGTTTTCTTAGTATTTAAAAAAATTGCATAGCATAGATGTAACATCTTATTACAACAGACACCACATTCTTAGGTCAGCTCACTGATGAAGAGAAATGACTGAAATAAAAATTTCTGCTAAAATAACTACTTATAATTTAAAATGTCACATTATTTCTTAAAAGGCTATAGGACCCATCCTACATGTCTTTGAAGTATTGGGAGGGTTGTGTCTTCAGTTTTGTGGGGGTTTCTTAACTCTTTTTCTTTGTTATCTAATATCATCTATTAAGTAATAATAGGTTATCAGCTTGTGATTACAGTCTCAAAAATCTTTCAGAGATTTTAGGAAAAAACATTCTCCTAATCCTTCCCTGATTCCTTAACTTTCTCCCTCTATTTTAATTTGCAGTGTAAATATGATGATCACAGCAAGCCAACACCTCTGAAGAAAATCCCTACTACTGACTCACAGCTTGGTAAAAATAATATTATTAAAAGGGGGAGTCTGACACTTTGAAAATATTTTTGAGTTATGAAAACTTTGAATGGCCAATTTAACTGAAATCTTACTGTGTCTGAGTTATTTAACTGTACATTCTACCTACAAAACTATTTAACCTGCATTCACTTAGACGGACAGAAGTATCTAAAATTTTGTATGCTTGCTCTTGAATAAAAAGTATTTGAAGAGGTATTCTATTTTATCACCGAAAAAAAAGTGACTTCTGAGCTTTTCTGGCAGTCAGTTTGAATACGTTCAATGTAACTGTACTATGCAATATAATGGAGAATAATTTTAAAGGGTATTTATGCTATGTCACTTGCTTGAAGACATGGCCATAAAGGATTATGCTTTCAGAGAGATAGCGTCAAAAAATATTATCTAAGGGAAGGATTAAAAAAAGCCCAAATAGAAAGAAATAGATATAAATTTTGATACATATGGAAAATAGGTTGATTTATTAATTATTTTTGAAAAGATATGAAATGTATCTGCAAAAAATAAAGACACTGTAGAGTAGAAAATAGTTTAGAAAATATGATTTCTTATTTCCACTTTTTGCAGAATGAATGGTGTGGTTTTTTTACCTTCCTTCAGACACTGCAGAGACATCTGCTTCTGCACATGCTTGCATGTGCCTTCTCCTTGGTATTTAGCAGCTGGGATTTCTTAGCTAGCTTAGGTCTATGTAGGAGCTAAATTTTTCTGAATAAATATGAACTCATCTGTACAATTTGACTTAGGAACACACTTAATATTTACAAAATGCACTTTGTTGCTGTTTTTGTCAAACAAGCAGAAACAGAAGTTTCCCACATCCTTTCACAGAACCAGCTCAAGATCACAAAACTCAGACTGCCCATCATTTTGCAGCAGAGGAATAAAAAATCAGTTTTCTTATGTTACAATATATTATAATCACCAGTAATTTGTTCAGCATCAAAGGATAAAGAATGTCCTTTTAATGATATGACTACTGACCAAATGTAGAGGAAAATTCTAAATGACTTCTTTGCCTCTGTCTTCACTAGCAAATGCTCTGACCACACAACCCAAGTCTTGGAAGGCAAACGCAAAGACTGTGAGAATGAAGATCTTAGGCCCACTGTAGGAGAGGATCAGGTTCAAGACCACCTTAAGAACCTGAACGCGCACAAGTCCATGGGACCTGATGAAATCCATCCACAGGTCCTGAAGGAGCTGGCGAATGAAGTTGCTCGGCCACTGTCCATCATATTTGAAAAATCATGGCAGGCAGGTGAAGTTCCAGATGACTGGAAGAAGGGAAATATAACCCCCATTTTCAAGAAGGGAAGGCGGACAATCTGGGGAACTACACACCAGTCAGTCTCACCTCTGTGACAGCCAACATGGTTTTACTAAGGGGAAATCCTGCCTGAGCAATTTGGTGGCCTTCTATGATGGGACTACGGGACTGATGGACAGTGGCAGAGGAGTTGATGTCATCTACCTGGACTCGTGCTAAGCATTCGACACTGTCCCGCATTACATCCTTGTCT